>NC_071116.1:23877500-23960000 GCF_024256425.1 Clarias gariepinus | reverse complement strand
CAAACCCACAAATGATTCTTTGTTTTGTTTGCCAACGTGAGATAACCACAAAATAAAGGAGAGGAAATTCTTTATGGATGAGCTACCTGCCCAAAATGAGCTGAAAATACAGGCTTACCGATTAGGAAATGAACCAAAACAATCTCCAGAATTAGAAAGCAGGAGAAACAATTTGGACTAAACAAAACAAGCAGCTCACCCCATGTGAAGATTGGTTTATATAGACTGTTTTCCATACCCATAAAATGTCTGACTTCATAACAGGTTTAACATAATGAAACTACATCGCAGAGGGAGCTCGCTAGTGAAAGGTTTAAAGTTACTGACTGGTATAATGAGAAATCAACACAGCTCACAAGACCAAGCAGCGGTTAGTAGGGTTACAGATGTTCATAGGTTTTACTGCTGGATCTTTTTTTTAATAAAAATGATTTCATATCATGATAAAATGTAAAGAAATGTTATATACCCTGGTGTGGAAGCCCATGGCAGGGATGTTACACCTCACAGCTGCGTCCTCCTCATGACTGCAGCCCAGAGACTCTCTGTTAAAATGACACTCAGTCAGAGACTTCTCGAACCCTGAACACTGCACCTCGTTCATGTGCACCGGGCCCATTCCTACACACACACACACACACACACACACACACACACACAAGCGAGAGAGAGAGAGCGCTTATATTAATCACTGCACTAATACAGTTTGTAAAATCTGATCCAAGTCTTGTTCCTATTTGTTTGTTATCTTTGTTTTTTCAATGATAACTTTTGCACTTATCAGTATAAAGTAAAACAATCTCAAGTACACGAGGAAGGAAAAACATCAGATTAGCTACAGTTTATGTTATTTTTATAACCTTAAATTTAAGACCATGTTAATTTAAAGTTAAGACCGTATAAAACTAATTAAGACCTCCGGAAAGTGTAACTTCAGCAAATAAACACGAGACGAGTTCATAGGGGCTGTTTCATAATCCTAAATAATGAACAAAATAATGGAAACGCAGAAGCCTTCGTCCACACACACACACGCACACACACACACACAGACCACAAAATAGGCATAAACTTTTCTCATAAGCAAATAATTAAGAACCCAACAAGTAAATGCACTTGGTTCCATTAATATTATAGTCAAGTTTTACAGCATGGAACTACATTGCCGCCTTGCATTTAAATTACCTTACCTCCGGGTACTCCGGGTTCCTCATACTGTCCAAAAACATGCAGCTTAGGCTAAAGGCCATTCCCAAATTGCCCGTAGTGTGTGTGTGTGCATGATTGTGTGCCTTGTGATGGATTGGCACCCCTTCTAAGGTGTACCCCGCCTCGTGCCCTAAGTCTCCTGGGATCGGCTCCAAGCCCCCCACGACCCTGTACACAGGATAAAGCGGTGTAGACGATGAGTGAGTGAGATGTGAAACTATACACTGTCCGTCAACATAGCCACCCGATTTGATGTCACTCTGTAATCCGGAAAGATTGAGAAGACTACCCCCAAGTAGAAAAGCTAAACTTCATCATTTTGGATTAGGATCGTTTTGGATTAGGATCGTTTTGGATCAGGATCGTTTTGGATCAGGTCTCAGTCAGACGTTCTGTATGAGACTGAAGAACATGTGGTTATCTGAAATGGACAGATGGCGAGCGGATGTTTAAACAGTCTTGCAGCTGGACAAGGCTGGACAAGATTCCTCGTGTCTGCTGATGATGAATGAAGACAATTTTTCTACATCGTCCACGATGTGTGACGACAGACGGAGACCGTCTGCGCCTGAGAATCAGCCCAACTTACTGCCTCCATTTGTACAGACTCTGTACACAAAGTTGAGTTAAAATTAAAGTTGCAAGTTCCACCTTTGAAAACTGAAAACGATCTGTTCTTGCGTTTTTATTTAGAACCCAAACTTCTGTTAAGTAAATGATGATCACGGTCATTTTGATCTGAGAGGAAATAGGCTAATTTAGGCTGGTGGTAAACTCGTACTATTTGGGGTAGGTGTGTGTGTGTGTGTGTGTGTGTTTGAGATGCTTCCACATGAAAAGTCCACTCTTGCTGTATTTATAACATCAAATATCCTTTAAAAGTTTTTTTTTTTTCATACAGCTGAGGTATTGAGTCATGATGCATGGTTTCGCAATATTGAAGAACCTCAGAAATTCAGCTAGTCGTCAATGCTAAGAGTAATTATAGTGAAATCGCAGACTTTTCAAATTTAAGGAAAATGTCAATATTTCTGAGACTGATTTATCATTTGCCCTGTTACTGTTACCTTTAGCTACCTAAACTTGTTATCGTTTATATCCAAACTATTGATATGTTTCATTAGTAATTATCTGGGACTATCATTAACTTAAACCTTAATTGAATTGCAAAGCAGAAGGAAAAGAACAATACTGTTAAGCTTATACACCTTGTCCCATTCGCGCGCCAGTCAGAGCTTCTTTAGCAGTGCCGAAGCCGAGCTCGCGACACACCACGCCGGCGGCTTTCATGTCCCAGTTATCGTCACAAATTGTTCCCCAGATGCCATTCTTTAGCACTTCCACTCGACCCTCACCCACTTTCGCGCCTCCACGCAGACGTACCAGGGGTTGCTGCAGAAAAAAGAAAAAAAGTAGATATTTGTTAAGCTACTTCATAGGAAAATCAAGCTTGTAAAAGCTGTTTTTTTTTTTACTTTATAGAAACTTAACCTCCTTAATTTCAGAAATTCACATTGTAGATTAATTTGTTGTATAACATAACACCATATTTAACAATTAATTTTATTCCTATGAGTGTTAGCTGGGCGGCACGGCGGTGTAGTGGTTAGCGCTGTCGGGTCGGGATTAAACCCTGTTCCCGCGCAGGGTTTAATCCCGCCTTTGTGTGCATATGTTTTCCCCGTGCTTGGTGGGTTTCCTTCAGGCACTTCGGTTTCCTCCCACAGTCCAAAGACATGCAGATTAGGCTAACTGGCGTTCCCAAATAGCTGTCATGTATGTATGAGCGGGGTGTACCTCGCCTTGTACCCTAGGTCTCCTGGGATAGGCTCCAGGCCCCCTGAGACCCTGGATAAAGCGGTATACTGTGGATGATGACGAGTGAGTAAGTGAGTGTTAGCTCTTCTGGGGTCAGCAGCAGTGGGGCTTAGGTTAAAGCTGAACAGCCAGCTGCACGTCAGATAATATGACATCATTTCCAGACATTCTTTTCAACCAAAATGTAAAAAACAACTTTAGGTTGTTTGAAGCAAAACATGAATTATATCTAAGAACAGGCTGATGCTTGGGGAGAGCTTTAGACCAAGCTCAAGTGACATTTTTGAACTTAAACATGAAACAATTGGTATCCCATCCAGGGTGCGTTGCTGTTCCACACCCACTGTTCCCAAGCTGAGCTCCAGATTTATCTGCAATGCTGATCTTAATAAGGCTGGATATTAATGAATGAACAGATGGAGTATGGTGTACTATATATTAAAAGCACTCATAAAATGAATGCTTCTTTTATTTTCAGTCTTCTTTATGCAATGAGAATAACTGTTCTTTCAGAGGAAAGCGCCTCTAAAGCAGTTGTTGTTGTGCTGGTCAATGCTCCTGTAATTTTTTCTCAATACCAACTTTGAACAACCTAAACAAATGTATTTACAATGAAAAATTCCATGCTTTTAATTTTTCCTGCTGACAAAAAGCCTAATGTAACCAAGCCTGAGCTCTGTAGGTACATGAACCTAAAGCATTGCAGTGTTTATTCAGCATAGTCTTGTTCTCTTCATGGAGTGCTACCAGATGACAGGATCTGGCTGGAAGCATGATCGCTATATAAACACACAATCAGCGTGCATTCGAACCACTCTGGGATCTTACGTAATCCTCGTCTTTCCAGATCCTTTAAGGCTTTTCCTGGAAGTCCCTGTGTGATGCACTGTTCTGTCGAGCACTGCTGCAGCTTCTCAGTTGAAAAATGACGACCATTCATTAAAAAAAAAAGGTATGAAATGAGCTTTCCTGTCAGAGACGATTTGATTTGGGGTGGTGGCGGAAAAGTCTGAGGTTACATACACTGTTAGGTGTGTGAAATATTTGGATAAGAAGCTACAGTGAGGCCGCGAAAAACCATTCCAGACCAACTGGAAACGTGTGTGAAGGCACGTGTCTGGACTGAGTTAGCATTTACCAGACGTTACATGGTGATCTGCTTACTGGAGATTGTTGCCGGATGGCTTCTTCCTGCCGTTGCTCTAAGTGATTTGACATTTTGCCTGCTAGTGAGGGGGAAAATGTTTTGTAGCTGTTCATGTCAGTCTTATTAAAGCCACTTGGACACTGATTCTCCCTCATCACATTATCTATTGATTTAATGCGATGCAACTGATTTGGCACAGTGGCTTATTGGCGGGCACTGACATCCGGCAACCCCCCAGTTCAAATCTCGTCTCATGTCTGTCTGTGAGTTTGGAGTTTGCATGTTCTCCCTAGGCTTAACAAAAGTGACCACACTTCTGCACAATAGGTTATTAATTTAATTCACAAGGGAAAGTTAGATAAAGTTGGCATGATGTGATGCCATACACATCCTGCGTCCTTTCCCTTTTAGTCAATTGGCTTTTCTGTCTGGTGCATTTTATCCACATTTGGTTTGAACGTTGCTTTAGCTGACAAAGCAGAAAAGTACTGTATAATTTTCAGTTGCTTCGAATATTTCTGGAGGAAACAGCCCAAAATGGTAAATGCTATGGCTAAACTGTAAACTTGAAACAGACCGGATTAAAATGACCCAGCATTGCAAAGCAGTAATACATACACACACACACACACACCTCTGCTCTGTAGGCTTTCCTGAATCCTGACGAATGTGTGGGTGCGAAGGCTCTTCCAGGAACACAGCTGATGACAGCGGGCATTCCATTCGAACATGTGCCGTTCAGGTTTTTCATCACTTTTAACGCTTTGCCCATCCTGCACTCGGTCAGTTGAGCTTCATTTCCAGTGCAGTTCACCGAGAAACCAAAGTAGTTCTTCTTCCTGCGCTGGGACAGAAGCCTAAGAGAGGACAGAAACGAGATTTCATTTCTACTTTTCCTACAGAACTCTTGTTTTATTTTATAAACCCATAAAGCTTGCCTTATAACATAACAGATAGTGAGTCCAGAGTAATAACATGAGATTGATTATGAGTATGATATCTGTTGGCTGTTATTATATTTACTAGTTAATACAATTATTTCAATCAATGACAGTTATTACATCACTGATTCAGCATAGTTTATGAAAAAACATACAAATGCACAAAAAATTCAAATTATATCATCAATAACTAAGTATGACAAGTGTTTAAGTCAAACCAGGACTTATGATTATGTAGAATAACTGAACCCATTATTTGAGTAAAAACTCCCTTAATGTCTCCATATGATCCTCTGCCACACTTATGCACTTGTCCCAGAGTTTCACTCTGAAACTATTCTCAGTACACTGGAGCCATGATCAGACTGCTTCACATCAGAAACGCTGACCTCCCAGGAACTCCTTTAATGGCCCGAATATTTTGAAATAAATTGGAGCAAGTCAGGACTGTACACGGGGATGTGGTAATAACTCCCAAATGCAGGTTGGCAATGAAGTGACGACGGAAATAAAGCATGCAGGAACTTAGCAAGAGTGAACAAGAGATCATACAAGTCAAAGGTGAACAAGCGTATCATCACCCTAAATTAAACCATACAAAATCCTATAGTGTACATACACACGTTTTGGCCTATTTTCATCTTCAACTTTACAGAAATCCATAATGTTTAGAGTCAGGGTTATATGCAGGACATTATCACACGGCGTTACATGAATCGAATCCAAAGAACACGAGAAAGGTCAGAACTGAGGAACGCTATAAACACAGGAAAACACTTAAAACAAGAAATGAGAAAACACAGCTTGAATCTGCAGTACACATGCACAAGGCAAGAAACTAATCTCAAGAGAGAGAAAGAGAGAGAGACCAGGTTAACAAAGGCAGGAAGTGGTGACCATATAAGGAAATCAGCAGCCAAACGGGCCAGATCGTGGGCGGGGTGCTGCAAATGAACAAAAAACAGAATCGGGCCAGACATGACACTAGCTGTGTTTACATGGATTCTAATATTCCACTAATAATGGGAATAATGGCCCAATCAGAAAAAAATGCATCATGTAAACAGCTAAGTCGGAACAGTCTGACCCGATCCGGCTCAAAGGAAAAGAGAGTGGGCTGAAAACCTTTGATAATCTGTTCAATAGTTAAATATTAGTCATGTAAACCCCTGATCTGAGTGTTTCCCTCCTTTTGGAATAAATATATTCATTCTGTGCATGTTTGTTCCCGCGTGTGGGTTTCTGACGCTGTGGGTTTTCGGGAGGGAAATATTGCTTCCATTATTGATTAGTAAACTTTGTCTGTCTCCACCTGTCTTTACTTTGGATTTCCATCCACTGACTACTGACCAAGGTGACAGTGCTAACCACTACACTACCATGCCACCTATACATTTCTTACTCTCTCTACAGTATAGGCGGTATGGTGGTGTCATGGTTTCAATTCACCGCTCGGGTCTGTGTGCCCTGTAGATTAGGCTAAATGGCGTTTCCAAATTGCCTGTAGTGAATGTAGTGTTAGAATGTTGACCAGAGGTACTACCACGGTTGTGAAAATGGGAATAAATACAATGGTCACCATTGGCCTCCACATATATATATATAAACTTCTAAAAAGACTATATAGGGTTATTATATGATAATTTTATCTTTTTTTTTCTCCCACTTTTCCTCCTCAGCAGAGAAAATTATAAAAAAGGTCCTTATTTAAAAACTTGTCATATGGCCCAATCTAGGGTGTGGTTTAATGCATAAATGAAGTCTTGCTCCTGCCTGAACAGTGAGGGGTGTTGTAGGCGGCAGACGGCAAAAAACACAGCAGGGTATGTGAGTATTTCAGTACAACACTGTTGTTCTAAAAATAAGTCTACAAAAGCCCGATTATAGACACACAGGAACAATCGGAAGCTTGTTCGGTTTCTGTACGTTTAGCTACAAACATTTTAGACACAATTTTAAATGAATTCCAGTGTATTAAGAGGTCACTTAGTCATCACACACAGAAAGAAAATGTTGTATTCATGTCATTTTCATGTCAAATTAAGCTCTGGTTTCTGTTAAACTCTTTCACTCTACACTTGCTCTGGAACTGAACTGACGTATTTATCATACCTCAAATAAAGACCAGTAGCATTTCAAAGCATATCTTTAAACCCAGAGCAGTAAAACTCTAAACACTGACAATCACGTTTCATTATGAAGTATTTCACGAACACAGCCTGTGATGGACTTCAGAGCTCAATGCATTTTACACAACCTAAAATTCAACCGGTGATGACTTGATGCCAAGACTAGAACACACTGGGTGGAAAAGCACTTACAACGGGTAACAGGCACTCAGACGAGGAACATTGGGTAGGAGTGCATTTAAATGTTGCTTTTTAGATTTAGAACGAGTTGTTCCAATCCAATCAAAAGGATAAAGCAATGCCGCTCCTTCTACCCAGAGACCAGAGTTGTTGTTTTTTTCTCTGTTGGCTGTGTGTGGGATTGTCAGGATTCAAGCTTTTGATCTCTTGCTGACTGAAAAAATATTTTACCATGTTAAACATTTGTACAGCCACGCCTTAAGACGGGGCCTCACTTGAGTGTTGACTTACTTGTAGGCTTTAACATTGAAGCCCTTCACTCCAGGGAAGCCGTACATGCCACATACTACACGGCTGTTTTGTGGAGTCCAGCTCTCATCGCAGATCTGCCGCCATTGGCCCTCATCCTTGACTTCTACGAAGCCCTCCGTGATGGGAACACGCTTACGATGGGAATAGGTGGCTCTGATACGCACATCCTCCACCCGCACATCCAGAGTCTGTGAGTGTGACAGAGAGAGAGAGAGAGAGAAAGCATCATTTAGTTGGGTTGAAATGAAACAATAAACAAAACTATACGTTCAGCTCAGTTGGTGGCTCAGTGGTAGGTTTCTCGTCTGCCTTATGGAACCCCATCCACTGGACGCAAACATTGATTAAATAGGAGGGTCGCATCAGGAAGGGTATCCGGCATAAAACCTGTGCCAAGTTGTTGTGCGGATCGAATGGTCCACTGTGGCGACCCCTCGACTGGAGCAGCCGATAGACCAACAACAGCTCAGTTAAAGAACGCAAACAGTTATTTCTATGAAATTTAGACATACTGTTGCTCTGTGGTTCTTTACTCAGCCGTTCGGGCATGAATGTAGCTTTTTGAACAGATGTGGGGGTTTTTAACTAACCAAACTAGTGATATGAATAGAGGATGGAGATCTAAATCAAACCCAGACTCTGAGGAATGGCTGAAATAGGAAAACCTCAGTCGCTAGACACAGACAAGCCGAACTTCATGCGAATATCAAAAGCCAGAGGAAAGAGGATGGAGGAAAGGGCTCTTCCACCAGCCGCTCTGTGTGGTTTGGCAAGGATTTTCTGCAGTAAACCAGAAGCGCTGCTGGCATTAACCTCATGAAAGAGCAAAAAATGATGTGCCCATCATTTTCCAGACTCAATTCGACCCCTATAATTAACATATTGTGTCACCATAATTGTAATATATATACATAGGAAAGAATGTAAGCTTTTATTTAATGCTAGATGAGGTCATTTTTACAGTGAACGATACTGTATGAGTAAGTTTTGCGAAAGTTGCTGAAGCATACAGCACAAAATATTACATCAGTGCAACAGCAGCGCTGCAATTATGGTGGTCATATAGTCTATATTATACCTATATCTATAGTAATAGTAATATTTCAGTTCTCTAAACAATCAGACCAAATTCTTTTATTAATGAAGCCCTTAAGATTAAATCAATAAATAATGAGTCAAATATGATAATAGGTATGATGAGTACAAATGAGTCATCAATTTAATTTCCTTAAGACAAAATTGAAGATAATAAATAAACAAATAATTCGCAATAATCAATGATTCTATTTATTCTCTCCTTTCTGACACTTAGTTTTGATATAGAGACAGGACAAATGACTCCAGTTTTGGATTGGTTAAAGCAAGAAAATGACATCAGCAGTACAGTAAGTGCAAACACATGCAGAAAGTGTGCTAACACAGAGATGAATACATTCATATGACTCAAGCATGCAAAAGCTCAAAAGGGTCAAATGTAAAAAAAAAAAACTCCCCATGAGACATTTTAAATGCATTATACAAGAAACAAAAGTAGACTGGATTATTTTCTATTAGAGCGTGCAAACTGGTTGCAAAGGGCAATATTATATGACTAAATAATAATAATAATAATAATAATAAATCTGGACTCATTAACAATCCTATAAGAAAACCACAGAATTTTGTTCTCAGCAGTTCTTAAACAGGGATTCAGGAAGAGAGACCAACATGGAAACAGCTTCAGTAACTACCGGATCACGGTCAGGGTCGGTTTAGTCCAAGGACAACAGGATGTGGGGTGATAATACAGTACGGTGACTAGACAAGTCAGGTTTTGTGGCAAAAAAATGAAGTCAGCCGACCACCTGAATGTACTGAATGACCGGGTTATCACATCTATGGACTCAAAGTGTTCCAGGACTCGATTAGGGATCACTCCATCTTATAGCGGGAAATACTGCAACACATTGCTACTTAATCTACGAGACGAGGAGTAATTCTACAAGGAGCCATTAATCCGGGACTCTACAGGATATCTCGTCTATCTCCTTTAAGATTCTTTTTTTTTCAATTAAAAGTTTTAAAAATAAATGCTACAGCTGTGTTCTGGGTTGGTGAGACCGAACATTGCTTAGTACGGAAAAAAACACTTGATGTTCTGTGTGGTGTGAACACACAACGTGACCTTGGTGTATAAACCGCACATATTCACTGTATGTGGTGCTAACTCAGAGTAACACCTGTGTTTGATCGCTTTGGGGTTTTTCCATGTGTTTCAAGTCAAAGAAACGGCGAGACTGTGAACCTATTTCACCTTTGAGCTGCCTTTTGAACTAAAAATGCCAACACCCAGAAGAACTTCCGCAGCGGACCTCACAAAACTCCAATAATTCTTCTTCAATAATAAAAGGAATATTCTCAAAGGATAAATAACCATAGAGAAAGAATAAAGTGTCACATGTTGGGGGTAAAATCACTTCTTTTCATGTATGTGTGTGAGAAATCTGTATGACTGGACATGGTGTGTGTGTACGTGTGTGTGTGTGTGTGTGTGTGTGTGGGTTTAAGAAGGTTATAGTGCAGACATTCCTCCGGTGCTCCACTACTGAGTTCTCCCTTCACACCCCACTCCTTTTACACTTCCAGACTCACAATATTTACATAGCACTAATGTTTCTGCATCCAGCTGGGGAGCAAGGAGGAATGTGTGTGTGTGTGTGTGTGTGTGTGGAAAAAGGTAACCATGCCAACGATGCGGCAAATCCCCCCAGTCTTAATCGCATCCTGTCTTGCGGATCACGCTGGTCAGACATGTGCAGAGATCGAGTCGGTAGACGACAAGGGGGATTCTTTGTTTAATCTTGTAGTTAATCGTGTAGTGGTGTTCATGAATTTGAAAGAGAGAGAGAGAGAGAGAGAGAGAGAGAGAGAGAGAGTCGGAGGGAGAGCTGGGAGCTGGTTTGTTTATTCCCATGTTGGTTGCCCTTTTGAGAGAAACACCCATATGAGAAACATCAGCACACACACACACACACACACACACACACACACACACACACACACACACACACACACTACAGGATCACGCCATCCTACCAAACTTACAACCAGATGCCATTGTGTTCTTGACTGACTCATTGGGAGCTAAACACACGTTGCTGCTTAATTTCACCATGCCGTGTGTGTGTGTGTGTCTGGGAGAAAGCACATATTGTTCCTGCTCCAGAATCAGAGGTCGTCAGGTCACCTGTTCCTAAAGCTTTCGGACTTCAAATGACTTTTGACCTCCGACTCCCATTCCTCATGACGTGGCCGATCATCAGGGTGACCAGGACAGGATTTGTGGCTAATAAAACAACTGGATTGATTTGCAGTTCTGAGAAGGTGTACATCAATGTGCCAGGTTTAATAAGACGGGTTTATGGGTACACGTAAAAGCTGGTATGCAGAACTCCAAAAACTCGATTATGACTTGCTGGTGGTCAAGTAAGCAATTATGTATGGAAGTGTACCTCTTGGGATACGACCTTCAACCAACATGCAACCCAAACCAAAACTACCAAAAAAGATGATAAAGCAGTTGAAAAACAGTTAGCAGCAAAGGTGTTACCGTGGACGCATTTAGACAAGGTGCACATATGGTCTCAAGGCTGGAGATCCAGATTGGGTAATAAGAAAGTGGAAACACAGATGAAAATAGCGCATTGGGAAATGAACAAGTGGACACAGGAGTGCTGATCATATTTTTTTCTAATAAACTGATGCAAATATGGGTGTAGAGTATGTTCTGCATATTCCAGTCTCTCTCAGACTGTGTGTGATTAGATGTCACTCTTTGATGGTATCACTCCTCCCTAACAGAACAGTTGCTGATGGAATGAGTTGACAAAGACGTTGGTGGAAATTAGCTTAACATTTGTGCAACATCTGGTTGAAGAACCATTGTGAGAAGAAGTTTTGAGAGGTGGAGGCGTATTGAAGCACTTATGATTCATCCACTTTTAGTACGTTTGTGAAATGTCCTGCTCACTTCAGTACAGCACAGCATGTCCTCCCTAAACAGCCACACATTACTTCGAATGGTGGTAACCATACAGGATATGCTGAGGTTCACCTCACTGACAGCCATCATCATCATCATCATCATCATCATCATCATCATCATCATGAAACTAGCAAAACCCACATAAAGTGCATACATAATGGTAATGTGTCTGTCTTCTCTTTAAAACTCTACCAGTCTTATTTATCTTATCCATATAATATAACACTCTAATCAATATTATTATCATGATACATGAACACATACTGAGATTGCAGCTGTTGAGGGAACGTGTGATATTTCTATAGCAGAAAACTCTCCACAATCATATGGGACTGAGATCTCTTCTTCCACTCTTCCTGACTCTGTGAAAAAAAATCTAAGAGTAATATGAGAAGGGCTGGAAAAACACCAAGACACACAGGACAGGACGAGACAGTCGTTTAAAAGGGAACCTGATTCCACTCCATTTCTATCCTATCAGTCTCACAACAATAACTAAGACACTCTTTCTCTCCCTCTCTCTCTCTCTCTTTTTCTCGTTCAGCTTTCACACTTTGGGGATTTCCGATGTCCCATACACAGTTGTATACAAATTGTATAGTTGTACACTGACGCATTAGTCTTTAACGGGTTGCCAGGGTTCACGTGGAGGAACTTCAGTCTCTTCACAGAGCCCCGACCTCAACCCCACTGAATACCACTGAACTGAGCTAAAACGCTGATTGCCCCAGGTCTCCTCGCTTGACATCACTACCTGACCTTAAGAATTCCCTTGTGGCTGAATTGAGCACAAACCCCCCCACAATTATATTGCAAAATCTAGTGGAAGGCTTAAATATGTGGAGGTTGAACTCCAAGTCCTGGCTACTTCTGAAGTTAATCAAGCATAAGGGTTGCACATTTCTCATCTATAAATTAGACTTATTTAACGAGCCAGTTAGGTAAGTTAAGTTGATACACTGGTGCTAATGCATGCCAATGCGACCAGGGTATACATCTTTAAATTGAAAGATCTGGGAAGTTTTTGTTTGGCTGGTTGGTGAGTTCAGCTGATGAAGCAGGAAGGTGATCACTCCATCAGGGTGTCCAGAAAGAACCAGTAAACTAGGAAGTCTATGCAAAAAAATGCACGGAAATTGGTTCAAACTCAGCATCTCATGCTACTGGATCCAGGGCAGCGGATTTACCAGCCCTGGTACATCAATAATGTTCAAAATACTAAGCGTTAGCATTTGTGTCCTTATATATCTAAATTGATTCATACTGTAGGTTCCACAAACCAGCTTCTATTGTGCATGAAAAGCAAAGCAGATCAAGTTTCTCGCTTCAGGAATGTGAACTTTACCCTTAAGGGCCAAATTTAGACGCCGCACACATTCAGCATCTCTGTGTTTCTGGATGACGGAATGTCAAAGGAAATGTAGTGGTCCCCTGTGACGTGACGTCCCCCTCACAGAAAAAATAAAATGAAGTTTTGAGGTCCATTCTAGGTTACAGTGTTTAGTTAGCGTTTTATATGTAGATAATGGTTAGCCACTACAAAAAAATGCTTTGCTAATTATTTTATTTCTTATACCTTTACAGTTAGGAATTGAGAAAAGTTTAATTTCAAGATTGAGAAAAGTTTATTTTTACGAAACCTATATATGTATATATATATATATATATATATATATATATATATATTTTTTTTTTTTTTTTTAACAGCTAATGTTTTGTACAGTGGAACCTTGCTTTCAGCTTTTGCGTGTACGTTTGGAAGCCGTTCAAAACTTGTTTGCATCAGTGAAAATCCAAGTAAAGTAAGACAATATTTTTTTAGTCATCAAAAATCAGTTCCCGAAAGCCCAAAAACTACATGACTTTTCTCGCATTCTTTTGTAATATTGATAATATTTTTGGGTGGCTGGGATGGATTATCTGCATTCACAATCCGTATCACAATATAAAATTTCGTCTTAAGAACTAGCACAAAGTTAGATACAGTACACAGAGGTTCTGCTGTATCTATTACATTAGTTAGTCAGTTAGCTGTTTTTATTTTTATATTAACTTTTTTGTTACATTTCGCTTATTATCGAGTTAAGAGAAGCTACTAAGCCTTATTTAGTCTTTGTTATGATTACAAAAGATTTTATAATGTGTTTCGATCTTGTGCGGTGATTTCAGCCTATAGAATAAAAGAATATTCAGTTATTTGTCACATGTACTTTACAGCACAGTCAACAGTCTTCCGATCAGTAACCCAGTAACCCACAGCCTTAACCGACTGAGCCACCACTGCCCCAGTGTTTATGGTATTAGGTGACCAGCATGACAAGGAAACCACCACTTTAGCTCCTATTTAAAAAAAAAAACATCACAAAAACCCTAACTCAAAGTTATTTTCTTTAGGAATTTTTAAGAAGGTGACATTTGAACCACTATGTGGAGATAACATACAATATGATGTTTTGATTTGTTTTCTCTATTGATGGAATCACATTTCTCTATAATAGTTTTCCTGCAGGCTATTAGGCTAATAGATAACCATTAGTCCATTCTCTGCATCAGTTTGACAATAAGTAACTTCACGTATTTATTTAACATCTAATGTTACTTTATTCGAAAAGTAGGCTGCACTAAAATACATATGGGGTGGCGCGGTGGTTTATTGGTTAGCACTGTCGCCCTGCACCTCCAGGTTCTTATCATATCACACATTAGTAATAAACCTCACCACGAGCATTTCCAAGTCCAGCTAACTTGAAATACTTAACAGATATCAGTAAAATACACTCAACAAAGAGCGACTCACAACAAATCCAAACCAGTGCAAATTCTTTTACCTGTTTCAGCAACGGCCAAAAACCATCATCAGAACATAATTCAGTCCAGTCATCTCTTGCCCACGGCTGTGTGTGTATGTGGCATATTGACAGTAATACATGCCAATTTGGAAGCTGTGTGAATATTTGTAAAGCTGTTTTTATTTCAAAGAGTAAAAGAGCCAACATATTTTCCGTTACTCAGGGGAATGTTGGGATTGGGTAAGCGTAGTTACAGTTGTACATTATAATATCTCACAAAGATGTGTTTGTGTGTGACTTAATGATTCACTGTAAAATTTCTTCTTCCATTGTGTGTTCCCGGGAAAGGCGATGCACATTCCTCTGACTGACATCATGCATTTTACTCTACAGCATTTAAATTAAAAACGTCTTCATATGCAGGAGGTTTAGCACTAGACCAGCTTTTCATGGTATCATATTGACTCCACAAGACAGATCCACAAATCAGAAAATTAAAGAATATCTTTCAATCGTGGAACTTCAGTTTGATGACTAAGAATCAGGTTTAAGAAAAAAAGCTGTTTTATCATGTGCGTGATGTCCTAATCTGTTTATCCGTATTTTTGAAAATATCATGACACTAAAATACATATGGGGCGCCATGGTGGCTTAGTGGGTGGCACTGTAGTGTTGCACCTTCAGGTTCAGCAAACAGTTCGATTCCCACTTTGGATCTGTGTGAGTTTTTTTGCATGTTCTGAGCGTGCTTGGTGGGTTTCCTCCAGGTACTCCTGTTTCCTCCCACAGTCTAAAGACATTCAGATGCGACCTTGTATACAGGATAAAGTGGTATAGATGATAAGTGAGTGAGTGAGGGAGTGACCGAGTGAGTAAATTTCATAGGACTAATAATACATTAATAAACTTGAGATGAATAATATACAAATTTGTTCTTGCATTTTTTTCATTCCTTTTTAACAAGACTACTTATGTGCTAGAACTCTCTAGTATCTGTTCATCTCCAATCATTGCGTAGCAGTTTGTGTTAAAATGCAGATAAATATTTAACCAAAGTGATTTGTTGGAATATGGACCAGTATCCCTGATGAAGGAGGAATGTGTTGAGAAGCCCGGACGAAAAATTTCCCTTTCTGGTTGTAAATGTGGACATGTACATGTTCGAAAATGGACTTTTCCAATGTTTGCCATATGTGGGCTTGTCTAGTCTTGTTTTAAAGTTTTTCCTTTGGATTGTTCGCGTTGTTCTGAAAATGACTTGGGCTTCAGGGTTTTTAAAGGGGCATTAAGTTTAGTTTAAAAGGTGATTAAAATTGTGTCAGGTTCTTTTAAATAGGCTAGGGACAGTTTAAAGAAAGACTGTTTTTTTTTTTTTAAACGGGTAATTTATTCACCTGAAACTGCAAAAAAAAAAAAAAAGTGAATGTGACTAAAATAAATAGTTCTAGACGTGACACATCATGACATTACATCACAACACAACACAACACAACAAATGCTACCAAGGTGAAGAAATGCGTACACTGATTTTACAGCAGCACTAAAACTTAGAAGAGGTCAAGACTTTCAAGATGGAGGGACAAGCTGGATGGACACAACAGCTTCAGGAAGCAATAAAACCACCCTAAAGACTTAAGGACACAACATAAATATTTATAAACACCCAACAGAACAGCATTAAGAACTTTATAACTGATGGATGTTAGGATGCTGTTTCAATCTGTTTAGACAGCTAAAGATTCCGCACCTCAGGAATCCATCGGAAAAATGTGAAAACTCCACTTTCACTCATTTAGTTTGCTAAAAACAGAGCTGAATTAGGCAAATATGGCAAATGTAAAGAAACAAGTTTGATTTGTGGAATTTACAGGATGTGAGCTATGTGCGCTAATGGTGTTAGCTCGGCCACAGAGGAACATTCATTCATCACATCAATAGAGTCCTGTATTGCTGCTCCTAGTCCGACACACACACACACACACACACACACACACACACACACACACACACACACACACACATACACACACACTTTGATGCTTGATGTGTGATCAAAGGCTCAACAATGACTAACAACCTTCAAACAAGTAATCCAGAGCCTAAAACACAGACTGAGACACCACATCCTTTTATTTCAACATTTAGATACACCATATGGCCAAAAGCATGTAAACACCTTGACCATCACTCCCCCATGTGTGGTTCTCCCCAAGACGTCTTTGTATGGTGTAGCACTAAGATTTCCCTTCACTGGAACTATGGGTCCCAACTCTGTTCCAGCATAACAATGCCTTTGTGTACAAAGTGAGCTGGGACGTCACCTCAACTCCATTGAACTCCTTTGGGTGGGGGTAGCTCAGTGTTTAAGGCATTGGACTACTGATCAGAAGGTCCCAGGCTCCAAACCCAGCACCACCAAGTTGCCATTTTGGGGCCTTCAAGCAAGGCCCTCAACCCTCAACTGCTCAGATGCATACAGTAATAAGATAAAAATGTAAGTCGCTCTAGATGATAAGGGCGTCTGTCAAATACTGTAAATGTAAATGAAATGAACACATTTGAGATGAACTGAAATGTTCAATACACCCGGGCCTCTTCAGCTAGCATCTCCACAGCTAGCTTCAAAATCTAGTTACCAAATGCTAATCTACAGTATGCTTATAAATGTATAAATGAACACAAAAATAGGATTTAAATCCGATTTAAAGTTAGCAACTTAAGAAAAAGGTAGAGTCTCCTGTCTGTTTCCTGTGAAACGTGTGAAACTGCTATGTCTTATCACATAATAACATCAGACGAGAGCACAAACTGCCCTGTTTTTTTACGCATAAATTTACAGATGCTTGTGATTCGCTGGTTTCAGTAGAGCTATGCACAATCAAATAGCTGGGATAAAGAGAAATGGAAGAAGTGCTCGGAATAAGTGATCATGTAAAGTTTCTGTGTTTGTACTGACTGACCGTAAAACAAACTCTGACCTCAGACACACCTTTCTCCACACTCACGTCTGAATGTTTCACACAGCATTAGCAACGCCCGGGTAACGGAAATACAAATAAGGGCCATAAACAGGTGTGAATAAAAGAGTGTGTGTATGTAGGGGACAGAAAGGACATTATGACGCCCGGGTGTAATGGAGTAATATTTGTGGAAGTGTTTAGCTGACGATTGAGTCAGACGCCTAAGAAAGCAACTATTTGTCCATTAAACAGGCAGGAATGAGTGAAGTATGCTGGAACACTCTTTGCTTCTGACAGTAAATTACCCACCAATGAGAAGAACACACAGAGATGGGGATCTCTAGAAACACCAGATGACCTTAAGTCACATGATGAGCCAAGTGAGAGTGTTTTTTAGTGCAGTTATAATCTTAACTGATGCCAATGGATTGCGCTGCGAAATGAGATAAAGGCAATTTTCAGACTTTTACTTAATCTGGAAAATTATTTATCTCTGGAATGCAAAGTTGTCTATAACCAAACTTTTTTTTTTTTTTTTTTTGCTATATATACTTTGAAGCATTGAACTTACAAGCAAAATGAAATACAAGGAAACACTATTAAATAACTTACAGTCATGTGGTCGTTAAATTGAAACTACTGTACATCGTTGGTCAAAATAGTGTCATGTTGGCATGCATGAACTCACGAAATGGTTTAATGGCCTTTCAGAGAACCAAAAATATATATATATAAATTGACAACCATGCATTGTAAACTATCCTTTTTGTACTGTTTTTAGTTTCTCATCTTCACCACTTTTCATAATGTAAAGGTCCGTTGCATTAAAATTCAGTACAAAAACACAAAGTTTGCATTTGCTATATATTTTGATATAAAACATGTGCCAATATCTTATTGCTAATGCATGGCGATTTATCCACTTTGAAAAAACTCTGAGGGTGGAGTTGCAGCGTTTTGCAAAGTCAAACAGAAATCACACTCATATAACCAAAAGAATTTAATAAAATAGCAAGATAATAGCAAGAAAAAAAAAAAGCAACATAATCATCAAGAATTTGACATAATATTTTATTATGTGCACCTTTTAATGCTGTATTAAATATTCTTTATGTGTACACAGGTTGTAATACTAGCTACTTTTGAAAAAGTGTAAAACCTTCATATATGTCGTTCCCATTTGGGTTGTTCCCATTCTGCCATGCTGACAGTCGAGTTATGTGAAGCTGCCAGGATTTGGTTTTAAAACTATCGCAGTATTAAAATTATGATCCTCAGACTTGTTGTAATTTCAATATTGATCAAAATAAATAAACAATGATTAAGGCTGGAGGATTAATTCTGTCTTCTAGACACTGGAGGAAAAGTGATCATTTCACATTCCCTTTGCCCATCAGAAGCACATGGCAGACAGAGTAATGTTAACCACCTGGAAATCTGCAGTCTGCAGAAATCGGCAGAGGTTCTGTACAATTTTTTTTTCTTTGTCTCTCTACTGGAAGCATTGGGACATGCAATAGATTTTCTAGGATTTATGGTTTTACAGACACCAAGCTAAAGATAAGATTTATTTTTAATGTTAGATTTTTCCTTCTTTTTTAAATTAAACTTTGTGCAGCTGTAACATTTTATTCTATACTATTTTCTCACTATGTGCATGGAAAACCATCTAACTAAACAGTCATCTATGTTAATGTTGATTCATTTTTTATAAAACCAGATATGATAGTAGTGGAAAACTGCAGGTATACACTAACACCACTGGAAGGCTAATTGTATATTGGATTCATTTTAGTGAATATTAAAAATAACATTGATTAAAGGGGTAAAAAGATCATGAGCACCCGAGGTTCATCTATGCATTTTGGGGATGGGGATCAAAGATCCATCCAGTCCAATTCCACAAAGAAGCCAATGTAGTAAAAATTGCTGAAAAAAGTTAATGCTTCCCATTATAGAAAAGTATCAGAACACTCAGTGCATCACAGCCTGCTGCGTGTGGGGCTTAGCAGGCAAAGAGTTCAAGGTTGTTAATCCGGCCTTCAAATCCCCCAAATCCCAACCGGAAAGAACATCCATGGAAAGCGCCGTACTGTACATCAGTGTTTAAATAGCACTAACTTATACATGGTGATGTTTTGATTCCACATAAACAGTGAAATCATGACTTATTTTCTGACATTGTGGATTTTTTTTTTTTTAAATCTCAGCATTTTGTACCAGATGTATACAGTAGCTGTAAGTTTAGGTTTAACGGCTTAGGGAAGTATTAAGTATCGAGTGTTTTGCGAGGATTATTTTAACACGCCTTGCAGTCTTGTTAACTTCAAAGGGACTGACTGTTAATAGCTGCTACAACGTAAGCAACTAAGCAGTGTGGATGTTCCATCATTATCATTCTTTAACTTTTTTAAGTAAGGTATTAAACTAGCATGATGGGTCCAGTTCCATCTATTAGAAAAAAACATATTATGGTAGAAATCAAAATTTTAAAAAAGCAGTTATGCTGTTTGATGTCTTATTAAGCGCTCTAATATTATCGAAATTTTGGAAGAAAACCAACAAGCTGGTTAGGCATACAGCAGCTGCTTCTTTCTCAGACTGATGGTATGTGCTGAGAGAAAACTCATCTACTACAGATGTCTAACGTCATGCAGACATACAGAAGGAGGGAAAGCCATTAGGAGGAGGCTACGTGTCAGTGTATGGAGGTTTTATGTTACTGGAAAGTGACCAGAGGACCTCCTCACCCATCCAGTGCCTCTCCTACACCAACTGCCTGTCACCGCGGGGTAATAAAACCCACACAGTCTTTCCGCTGTGTGTAAAAAGAGGGGATTCTCCTTCAGGGGCGAGACGGGGTTCCCTAACAATGTCGTCATCCGTTCCACGAATCAGCATTTCAGGGCTGATCAGACACAGAGCTGTGGGCAGTGTGTGTGTGTGTGTGTGTGTGTGTGTGTGCATGTGTGTGTCTGTCTGTCTGTGGTAAGCTCATTAGCCTCCAAGGTTGTGGAGGCTGGAAAAGAACATTACAGACAGCTCACCTCGGTTTCCATGAGCACAAACACTTCCACAGAGACGTGCCGGAGATCACGGAGGGAAAAAGTAAACAGCAAGTGTGCATTTTTTCAGTCTGTGCTGTAAGACGGGAAACTATGTGCGTATTCATTAGTGAGTGGACGAGTGTGTTTTTTGTGGTTCTTTCTCATGCTGTGAATATGCAAGGAGAAAAGGACACATGAAATTGATATGGGTTTTTCTAGAAACAACAATAAGCAGGGCTGGAAAGTTTAGAAATGAGGACATGCTGATAAGGATTACTGCCTGACCACTGGCTGTTAAACAGACAAGAGATCGAACAGGACTAGAACAGGTGGGCTGCTCAGTCTACACTTCCTGTTTAATGAAAGATTCTTCTATCTATCTTCTTTCTTTCTAAGAAACCTGACTTGTTACTTGGCGTTTGAATAATGCAGTTTACTGAAATATGATCTCGAATTGTAGGCGAAACTTTAAGTTGTGATTTCCTCCAAAACAAAGATTGGTGTCAGGCCATATTGTTATATTTCTATAGTAGGTTGTTCATATCAGAACATCTTCAGCTTTGTTCACCACGTTAGATAGGCTACTTTAAAAAACTCCAAATAACAAAGCCACGAAGAAACATTTATCCCCAATGGATTGGGTTTCCTTTCATACAGTAGTATCCATCCACCTACAGTATCTAGGAACCTCTGTAGTCCAACTAGGGGCAGTGGAAGCCATGGTGATTACATCTTATTTATTCCCATTTTACGACTATGGACCTCAACATTCACATGCACATTCACACACTGTAGGAAATTTGGGATTTTCCTGCAGTGATTTGTGCTGCATTGGTTTTTCTGTGCGATCGAACCAGACAGCTGGCCTTTGGTCCTGCAGGGACGGGTAAGCCCCGGGTGCCCACTGGTGTATAATAACATGAACTGAGGGTCAAACTCTGAACAATGGAGTTCAATGTTATAATAATATATTAAAGTCTAAGAATGTGCAGCAATCTTATTGTATTTGTCTCTTTTTGTCCAAAATGTCTGAGTCTGCTTTAAAGTATGCTTTAGAGTATGTTATCCAATATGGATACGTAACACATACACGTATAAACATATATATATATATGGTTTTTTTTTACATACACATATTAGATATACATTTTGATTTTCACCGTGGTCTCAAACATTTGGACCCCTTTTACATGAGTGGGCATGTGTGTGTTATGTTAAGTGTGTGTGACAGTATGTCTCACCTCCACATCGTTACTTTCAGTGATGATGTGTTTGAATCCTGGGATGCGTTTTTGTGTACAGACGACACCAACGTCCTCCGAGTGTTTACAGTCTGAAACACCAATCCCGTTCGACTGACAGTCAGCGATCGATGCCTCTCTCCCTGTACAGTGTACATTATCCAACCAGATAGTACCTACACACACACAAAACCAGGAAGAGATAAACAGTCAAAACAATTAAGACACAATTTTTCCTTATCCACACACTGTCTATCACGATTTCCTGTATTTCATGTGATTCATTGAATAATAAATGATTTCCCAGAAATGAGCTGAACAGAAAAAGAAATAAGGGATAGGGTTTCTCTATTCAGTGGAGTTCTAACTGAGGAAACATTTAGTCATGAGATCTGACTAAGAGGGGACATCTTTTATAGCCAAATTATTCCTGTTTTTGTGTCTTAAATATATAGACAGGATATTGGCATCGCTACAACAAATATTACACTGTTTATATATATATATATATATAACTTTATTAGACTGTCTGTTTGCACCTGCATGAAAATAGCATTAGTCACGCTAGACAACTATTTTCTCCGAAAAAAAGCCCACCAAAAACCTTAAGCGCACAAAGCTGCATTCAGGTCAAACCAGAAATTTCAGGTGAATGAAGACATAGAACATCCAGCAAGTGAAACGTCTGATTCTTGTGTAAAAGAGATGCATGTGTCTGTGGGATCTGTAAACAAAATCATTCACCAACACCACTTGCACATTACAGGGACTCGGCTATAAGTTCCTCCATACAGTCCTGGCATTTTCACATGTCCACAGCCATTAAAGGAGTTCCTGGGAGGCCAGTGTTTCAGATGTGGACAGGAACAGGAAGTCTGATTATGGCTCTGGTGTACTAAGAAAACTTTCTATCTTGATGGTATCCAAGTACTAGTGACTCTGGGATAAGTGCATTTGTGTAGCAGGAGATTATATAAAGAAATATAGGGGTAACTTATAACTGTTCTGTTATTCTGCACAAACGAAAGTCCTGGTTTGACTTCAACACAGCTCTTACTAATAAATCTCAGCAAATATGATGACAAATTGTTACTCTGATACTTTTATCCCACTTTTGCTGATTTATAAATACAAGTGAGTTTATTAACTAGATAGCTCTAAATAATGGCATGAAACTTACAACACTTAAAAAGTTTAACCAGTTTTTTTTTTTTTTTTTTTTTTTTTACAGATTACAGTTAATGGTTTAAAATGACATTATTAGGACCCCTTTAACAGGTAATGACTTTTTAATGGCAACATTGCAAACAGCACACACACACACACACACACACACACCTTCTCCTTTGCCGTATTTAGCAGATGGAACCCAAGAGACAGCACCGAGGTATCCAAGCTGTCTACACGCGACATGTGCTGCGTTCATGTCGAAGTCGTCGTCACACACCGTCCCCCACTCTCCACGATAATACACCTCCAGTCGGCCCTCGTAGTGCTTACGCCTGTCTCCAGAAAGACGCAAACTGATGGGCTCACACAAACCCATACCCACATACACAGCCAACACACACACCGCCACAGACACAAGCGACGACCGCATGGCCATCATCATACACACACACACATATAATGTAGAGCGTCTGGGATCTGAGGAAACAGAAAATACAACACACATGTAATACAAGTCTTAGGTATTAATAAGAATCATGGAACAATTGGAAATTTTACCTAGCGGTCAATACTACAGTATGTGTAAGTAATATGCAATATTAGCTGTAAGGAGCATTTTCTTAGGAGTTTCTCAACACTTTTGAGGAAAATGTTGATCTTCCAGACTGATTGGTCTCATTTTTTTTGTCGGTGCACATTTAAATTGAGTAACCAGTTAGCTGAGTATTAGCCTCAATATGAATGCTTGGCAAACTATACAGTATGTTTCCCATTTGCCTAGCAACACCGTTTTCATCATTTTTAACACAAGGTTTCTACGTTATTAAAACTGTTATTTGAACATGAAGACAGGCTCTCCAGTCTCACAAATGAAAAGCATTTGCTCTGTTGTCCGCATTAGGAGCATTGTTGTGTTGCTGAACTCAAGTCTCTTTTGAAGCACATGCTAGCTGCCAGGTCTGTGTTCAGCAGTTAACATAACACACCACAAACCCTTTTTATGACATCAAGTTTAACCAAAGAGGTTGTTCCAGAATGTTCATTACCCATGCAATGATGTTCTCTCATACCAACCCTGTGTTTACGCTTTATAGAGAACAAACATTAAATGCCCAATACAGGGAGGTGGTTTGGGTTGTAGGGTAAGGAGAGAAGATCTGAGTTGAATCACAAACACAAATGATTGAGTCCACCAAATTCTCTATTTTTAAAGAAATTGGTTCTTCCCTGTGGTTCAGAATTCATTTTTTTCTGGGTTTTAAACCTGGGTTTACTTAAGTTAATAGTACAAGTAATAATGCAATGTACATTCTACCAGAAGAAGATGCAGAAGAAGAAAATGGAAAGATTCTTCAAAGGTTTTTCTCAGATCATCTCTCATAAAACGGAAACATCTGTTGTACATAAAACCTCTAGCGGTTTCTTCAAAAGGAGATTTTTTCCCCCTTATAATGGAAAGCCACACCTCACAACAGATAAGCAGAACATGAGATATTTGACTTGCCAGTGTGAAAACAATGTACTGAATTATACAGCAAAAACAAATCCTTAATCAGAGCACGTAAGGCTCGCACTCACACATCGAGCATGCAGGAGACCCTTCCAGAAATCCACAAACATTTCGGACAGAAAAAGGTTTTGCTATATATACTTTTCGATGTATGTGATATATTAGACAATGATTAGTCATAACATTAAAATAACTTGCTTAATATTGAGTTGGTCTACCTAACAGGCCCACAGAGGCGTGGACTACACAAGACCCATGAAGGTGTGCTGTCTTTTCTGGCACCAAGACATTTGTAGAAGATGGGGCGTCCATGGATCAGATCATGCTTGATTGGGTTGAGATCTGGGGAATTTTTAGGCCAAGGCACATTATTCTGCCAAAAGGAGCCACTGGCATTAGGGAATACTGGTGTTACTTGCTGTGCAGCAGTGGTTATGAGGATGGTGAATGGCAGGACCAAAGGTTTCCAAGCAGAACATTGCCCAGAGCATCACAAGGTGTCTACCAGCTTGTCTTTTTTTCCCATGGTGCATCGTTTTACCATCTCTTTCCCATGTAAGCGATGCACATGCACCCGGCTGCCCACTGGGTGTAAAAGGTGCCACCTTCTATAGTACCATAGTCCAGTTCTGGTGCTCACACACCCATTGTTGGAGCTTTGCATGGCCAGTCTAACCGCCGGTCTCCAGTTGCACAGCCTCATATGTCCAGACACCTTTCTGTTAAAACCAGTATGAACTTTTTCAGGAATTTGAACTAGAGCAGCTCTTCTATGAGATCAGACCAGAGGGCTAGCCTTTGACTTCCCAACCACATCAATGTGTTTATCAGCCTGTGTTATCCATTAAGGCTCTGCCTTGCAACTTACAGCATTTAAGGGATTTGATGGGAATGTGTGAAAATAATCATTTAAAATTCATGTAAAAATAAAAATACGTGAAGATTTGTGAAACATGAAAAAACATTTTTACACTTTTATAAAGTTTGTGGCTTCTACTAGTGGAGTCACATGATCATCATGGTTACGCATGAAGGACATGACTAAAGAATTAATATATTGCTACATGAGCACTCTAGAAATTTCATTAAATCCTTACCAATTACAGTATGTTAATAACCTATCTCTTCATCTTTTTGCCTCAGAGGTCTAACATTTTTCAGCACTGTTTCCCCTTAAGCAGTTCTTTAAAGAGTTATTATAGAGGATCTACAGGGTCATCAGCTGCTTCAACTTTCTCTTAATGTCGACAGTAAGAGATAATAACCAGACACAGAAAGAATGCAGATATGTTCCAATGTCATTATTAAAGTCTTGAACTTGAACAAGCACAACCCTGGTATAAGTTACATTCAGTGTTATACATTTAGACCAGTTTTAAACCAGTGTATCTCATATGGACTAGGACAAGCTGTAGTAGAGTTTAAACTTTCCAAGATTAACTTCTTTCAATTCTACATATGGGGGAAATTCTGTGTTTTTTTCAGTGTTATAGTTAGAATGTTAAATTTCCCATAAACACTTCAACCAGTTTTAAACCAGCTTATAATGCATTACATTTATCAGAAGACGCCTTACATGTACAGTAGTAAAATTTAGACCAGTAAACCAGTTAACACTTGTTTTTAAATCCTACAATAAGTTACTTTTATCCATTTGTCCATTTGTCATACATGTAGACCAGTTTTAAATTAATATAAATAAAGGCATTGGGTTTAAATCACTACAAGTCTTTTAGAATTACAAGTCTTAGAGAGCTGCATTTCAAGTTTCGGGCATGAATGGGGAAATTATTCGGTCTTAAATAAAAGACGAGATGAATACTAATGAGCATACTGTAGGTCTTCTGCAATTTGGTTTGGCCTTAAATACATAGCAAATTTTGCATTACTTCATAATGTACTGTGTTCAAGGTGTTCAAGGCTAAAGTTATAACAGCACTGACAGATTAGCTTAAATTTGACATCTGGGAAACCTGGGATTCATTCTGACTGTCTACCATATGGCACTGTTCAGTCTAAACAAACTTTAAGTGTCTTAACACGATACTTTGCCATATTGCCCAGCGCTGGAAATCTTTCCTAACAAAAAAAGAAGACATTTCTAAATTCCAGAAATGAACTTACCTGCCCACGGACTGCGATGCGAATAACTCAGATAACATCAGACTGCTCTAATTAGGATGCATGCCTTTTCTCTGAGCTAACTCGGTCTTCCATCACTCCATTACATGCACATATTCATTTTTAAATTACAACTTTCTATGATAACACAATCCTGCCTTCTCTATACATTTAAATATAATGAATATTTTAAAGTCATACAGGACAGTTTTGACTTTAGGGGCAAAATCAGCATAAAACTTATTTTAGATAAAATTTAAACAGAATGGAACTAAATATAAATATAATTCTCTAAAACATTTTGGATAGACCAGACTTAAAACAATATAGTTTTCAGTATGTATGTTTAAACCAGGTTTAAATGGTTAAACATGTAAATTATGACCAAATGACCAAACTCTGTAAAAACTTAAAAGACTTTTTTTTTTTTTTAAATCTGAAACATTATTAAATGCTTACCTAATACTATTTGAATTATTTGCATATAGCCTCAATTAAAATCAGTACAACTAAGTATTTAAGCAGTATCCTCTTAGATTTAGACTAGTACAGACCTGAGAGAGCTGCAGTTTCAGGATTACACTTGTTAAACTTGTACATCTAGGTAAGTGTGTTAGTTTAAGGCTTATAGTTTAACTGTTACATTGCTTTTAAACACTTAAAAAGTTTTTAACCAACATTAATTATAACCGGTTTATACTAAGACTGTAAATGACTGTAAATGTAAATGTAAATGGCATTTTCCCCAGGATTACACAGTTAAAATAGTATACCAGGGCTTAGAGAGTTGCATTATTTTGCCCTGTAACATGACATAAGTATTAAAATGTATGTTAGTGTAGTTATTAAAGATGTATATTTAACATAGACATGAGTTTAACCTCTATCAAGGTTTACCAGGTTTCTGATAAAAGTCATTTCATCAGAATTACACTTAGACTAAGTGCCTATCCCAAACTGTTGCCTGACTGTCGAATTAAAACCAGTCTATTTCTGAGTACTTCTATTAAGATCCATCCAGACTTTCTTTCCTAAAAACCGAGCTGCATTATGTTATTAGTGTAAATAGTTAAAGACATGTTGCAGTACACACAAAGTAAACTATTAACAAGTCGTTGTGGTTCTTACACACTCACAGTGTAAAGTCACTCGAGTTGGATGAAGTTGTTCTGCTCCTCCAGTTCACCGTCCCTGGTCTTCACTATACTGCCTTTCCACTCTCCTAGGGCTTTTGACTGTTTCGCCTTGCTTCCCTCTCCTCCTCCTTTCCTGACTCCGGAATGTGTGTGTGTGTGTGGGGGGGGGGGGTTGAGAAAGTGAATGCCACAGGCAGACAGACCAAGAGAGAGAGAGAGAGAGAGAGAGAGGTGACTAATGAAATGGGTTAAAACTGATACTTTTGCACCAGCGGCTGTATAGACTATACACACATCATCTGTGAAACCATATTTCCTTACTTTCTAAAGCGATTAAAATGTTCCTGACATTCATTAATTTATTCACTTCACATCTTCAGCAAAGGCCTACCTAATAGGCAAGAGAACACTGGCTATGAATTCACCCCAGATGCAACTTCAGTCCATCACAGAGCATCATTTACACACTCATTCCCACCTAGGGGTAATTTCTTGTAAGCATACACTTACTAACATTTTTGGGAGATGGGAGGAAACCAAAGAACCCAAAGAAAACTAATGCAGCCTCTGGAAGAACATAAGAAAACTACACACAGACAGCAAACCTTTCATGATAGTGCTGAAGTAGCAACAGTCCATATAAACCATCAGCCCCAGCACATTACATGCATTCTTAATTACATCACCTGTGTTGCAGGTTGGGAGGCAACCTGGAGAGAATCATCTCCTACCCTTCCTGCTCCACTGTGGTCAGTGTAACCAGTAACCAGTATAAGGGTCTATCTTATGACAAAAACTTCAAAGCATTTTTGTAAGGTGCTCTAGAAGAGAGCATCTGCCAAATGTCTAAATGTAAAGTAATGTTTACCCCTGTGCCCTGCAGAAGATACCACAGCTTAGTGACCCTCCATGGGGTCAATCTGTTTCTCTATACAAGTTTGGATGTTGCTACACCAGCCAGCTGCACTTTGGTCTTTACACTGCCTCCTTGCTCTATTGAGATCATCGTTCCTCCTCTCCACCAAAACTATTGTATCGTCCAAATCGTCTGGGTTTGTGGAGGAGAACACTCATCACAGAGACTCTAGACTTTCTCCTTACTCATATATCATTGTGGATGTCACTTACCCTTTCTGGCTCTGCCTTGGACTTAACTCCCCTATTTGCACTGGCAGATGGGACACCTTAGCAATGCAGATGAGTTTATTCTGCCTCACCTGTTGTGTGGTAGTAGTCCAATCTCCCGCATATTGCATTGACGTTAAAGGTGGTTGCTTCCATGGGACCTTGCCAGGCCAAAGGCCCTTACACCCTCCTGATGCTGCTCTGGGAGCTATGCCTTTATGGGGGTTCTGTCATAGTAGCACTGAAAATGTCAAGAACTACTGTACCTATCATCCCCACCATGTCACATGTCCCTAATCACCCCCTACAGTATGTCTTGCTATGCATCGAGTGAGCAGTATCAATTTGTGTCAATTCTTGTTCAAACACCCACTTCAAAATTAGAGCAAACAGGGCCAACTCTATCTTGCTAGTTGGAAAATTTTATGTTCAATACAAAGAGTGTCAGTAACTTGTGATTGTCTTCAACAGATGCTCACAGAGCCAGAAACCAGAACCAGAAAAGATGTCACATTCACAATTCTTAAGTCTGTAGATCTCTGCATTCCAAGCAAAACAACCACCAAGGAGCCAGGGAAACCAGAAGGGAACATCAAATGTTTAATGGGATGAAGAAGGCTGGGACCACAGCCTTAAAGAAAAGTTTTACCAAACCAGTCATGACTACATCAGTGCTGAAAAGATTGCTAGAATCAATTACAACATAAGACTGATAGAACAACATATAAACAGCAACCTTACTAGAAAAAGGGGTTGCAGATTGTAAAACGCCTTAGGAAGATCCAGACAGAAGGAAATCCCTGTAATCAGGGAAAACAGTTGAATGTACATCACTGCCAGAAGAAGAAAGATGTCTTCTGCAAGTCTTATGTCTTCTATTTGCTGAAAAATGCAGACCTCTGCTGATCATTATGTCCTGATGCAAAAAAGAAAACTGAAGCCACCATGAATGCAATTAAGTTTTTGGCCAAAGCTGATCTCCAAACAGCTCAAGAGACTGAATCCAAATAAGGTTACTTTGCCCTGCAGAACTTGCATCACCTTCCTCTTTCATGTTTAACCTTTACCTCTGGTGTTCATTTTGAAAAACATTTTGAAAACAACCTGAGCTCATGCAGGCCATTTGGATTTAGACCAGCCGACAGTATGGCAAATAATCCTCTCGCAGCGGTGGAACAAACACTGTGCAAAACTCCTCAACTGGGTCAACAGCTACTTCTCCAGTAAATTAATTTGTGTAGTTCTTCCAGGGCAGAATTCTAACACTATATCAGTTTATACTTATATCCCCCAAGGCTCTATTCTAGGCCCTCTGCTATTCTCAGTTTTCACTGATGACTTGGTAAATGTGGCCTGTGATAAATTGGCACACCATCCAAGGTGGACCCTGCATAGTCTCCTAAGTCTCCTGGGATAGGCTCCAGGCCCCTGTGACCCTATATACAGGATAAAGCGGTACAGACAATGACAATGTTGATGACTTGGTAAATGATGATAATCCCTTTTTACACCAATCACTTGTACTAAAATGCTGACTTAGAAACATTGAAAAGCTAGGTTGTAAAGTGGAAGGCAATATTTGAACCAAACTTGTGCATGGCTATAGTAGCTCTAGAAAATGAACCTCTTCTCAAAACAATACTTACAGTATGGGGTAAGCACATTTTAAACATAACAAGGAAGACTAGGAAGAGGTATGATCCAGTTGATGATCAGTGTTAAACTACATAGTCTTTGGAGACCATTTGTGTAGTCACAGGTTTGGAGTATCATGAGATGTGCATTACATTCTTGGAAGACTTTAGCAGATGTTTTAAACCACTAAAGCGAGTGCCTCAACTTACTGGCACTTTTTCAAGTGCCAGGACCTATGCGCTTGTTTAATGCTTTCTCCGCACTGCCGTGACAAATTTGAATAGGCTGCTGGCTATGCTGTTGTATGCACTTTTTTTTTTTTTTTGCAATCCGCAGGCTCAAGCACATTTCTTGAGTCACATTTTGACTGAGCTGCTGTAAACCATTTGATTTGCCTCCCATAGCCCCTTTTTTTTAAGTCATCTAGATTACAGCTGTTCTATGTTGTTGCATGGTGTGTCAGTTGTTCACTTATGCATCTACAGTATGTATATACAAAAAAAACATTATTGTAATTACTTACATTTTTACAGACATACAGTAAACAGTGCTTTCCCCCACCAACCTCTTGTGTTTTTCTCTCTTGGTGTTAATTGTCAGGTTACCAACAAACCAGAAAACACAAAACACCTCTGTCCTGAAAATGTTCCATGTTGGAAAATATCACTGTTTAAAAAACCCTGAGCATTCTCCAACATTTTTGTGTAGCTTAATATAACTAAGCTAGCAATTCGATTAACAAACCATTGGCCCCTTAGGCTATATAAGGGGTCCCATGTCTCTATTTTGGGACTCTTTAGAGAGGCCACTGAAATAAGAGAGAAAACGAGACATATTACATGTTTCTGGTTTTCATGCAAGGCATAAAGTTTGTCTGACTCTTTCTATGCAGCTGATGAGGAACAATACAGTACATGTGACGTTTAAAATATTAATATATTTTAAACATATATAATTTTAGAAATATATATAATAAACTTATATAAAAATATATTAATATATTAATTATATCCAGTTTATCTTTTCTAATTAATATCTATTGATGTAAGTGTTTGTTTACATTAAGGAAGTATCTTATTAGTAGCTTATTTTATAGTAGATTATTAAATCTGCCACATAACTGATTATAAAATCGCTTGTACTCAACATTTCGATGTCATTTATAGCACAGGTTTAACTTCAGGCAGATACTGTATGAAAGGTAAATATATCATTAAAAAAAAAGTGAGTTCTGACCGATGTAAAGAAACGTTCCTTTTATTTATATAAATAGTGTGCAATATTATTTATATTATAATAAAGATGATTTATAAAAATATGCTTCATGTCAAACTGAACAAGGAATATATATATAGGAAAAGAAAAAAATGGAAAAATAGAGAAGTAAAACTTATTAACTGTCAACTTTATTAAGCCATCCATTAGAGTCTATATACTGTATATCACCAACTGCGAACATTCAGTAACACATTTTTAGTAGCTTTATGCTTAATAAAAGCTCTATTAAGCTCTACTAGCTATGCAAATGAATCTACAACATTTTAAGCCTCGTTAGACCTTAATGATGAAGTCTGGACTGTTCAAGCACACAGTGTAAAACAGATAGCCAAATGGAAATTTTACATTCATTTATTCTGTAAATTAGATTGCTAAATTTTTTTTACTTGACATTTGAGGCTTTTACAACTAACAAGTGATGAAAATGTAACTGATACAAACTTTTTCCATTAATACACACACACACAAAGCAATGTACAATACCAGTTGAAATTTGGACGCACCAGTAATAAGACATTTTGAAACTACATAGAATTACAGAAAACAATATCATTAGTAAAGTTGAGATTGGTTTATACATGTATTACTGTATTAAAAGAGCTTTTGCTTTTCGTCAAAATAATATTGTTTCAGCAGGAAAACTATAAAGAGTATAAATTATAAAAAATTATTTTGGTGAACAATATTGGTCAATGACGGTCACCATATTTATTATTTCATAGAGTTAATATCTCCATCATTGCTTTAAAATATTAGAAAATAGTCCCATTGAAGGGTAGGCGTGTCCAAAACTTGCTTCTGTTAGTGTACGCTCACTATGAACATTGTTAAGATTTTAAAAGCTCATGCTCCAATACTAAAAATATGTCCTATAGTGTTTACTTTTGGCATAAATAAAATTTTACACAAAACTGACAACAGCTCGGATCATCAGCGCTCCCAGGAGGAGGTTCAGGCTGGAACCCGGAGCCGCGGCGCCGTTGCCATGTTCTCCGTGACTATGAGCGCGGTGCGGCCCGTTACACTCATCACCAAAGCAGCACTCCAGCTTCATTCCTCCATTACTCATGTGGGATTTATCACAGAACGATTTAAAGGAGCATGACTTCATCACTGAGTCTGGAGAAGAGAAAAAAAATACACACTGAGGACAGAAAGGCAAAATTGCTGTGTTTGAGTTCATCATACTGTATGTTGTTTTGTGTTTAAATAATTCAAATCATCAAGGTTTGCTTTTATCTTTAAATTAAACAATTAATGGATATACAAAATCTATACTTAATTTGATAGCCATTTTAAAATCCTTTTTTTAATGGTGAAGTTCAGCTTCAGGATGTGATGTATGATTAACGTGTTTCTTCATCTGATACCCCACAAGCACGTTGCAATATTGTCATGTACAGTACAGTACAGATGATTGGGTGGGATGTTGTGCTACAGTATCATGTGGAGCAGTGATCTCCCATTTAACACCTCAGATCATATTGTAATGTACTAGAAAGTCAAGTGCACTGTGTATTGTTTACTGTAAGAATACAGTATACTTTGGAGTGAATGATTTTAGATCAAACTCGACATATCTTCAGCTTAAAATGAAACTTTTTAAATATTCAGTAGGCATTTTATCCTGGTCAGGGTGGCAGTGGATCCCAAGACGTAAGGCGGGACAATAGATCCTGTATCGGATGCCGGTCTGTCACAGGGCACCATACCCAAGCGCCTTCACAAAATGTTCAAATCTGCTGCCAAATCCTTCATCTTGCATTTTTTGGAGGTGGGAGGGAACTGGAGAACCCTGAGGGAACCCACGTGGACTTAAGGAGAAACATCTAAGTAGGAAAGTCTACTGAGACAGTAACCAGAGAGACTGAACTCCCACACATGAACTTTTTCTATTTTTTTCCCATGATGGTGCAATAATTTTTGTTCCAGTGTAAAAAAATTTACATGCTAACTTTATTTAGAGGTACAACTAGAATAATTTCCTAATCAAGCAATATTTCCATGTTCATATAAAAGAGAACACTGGCCAGGGACATTGTGTGTACAAGTTACAGCTGCATTGCTATGAAGGCCACGGTCACGGTGCTGTAGAACGGGAGGGTTTTTTGTTTATACGGAAGTGATAAATACATACAGGACTGTAACTTTCCCACTGTTAGGGAAGGGGAAAATTGAACGTGTGGCTTGTTGCCATACTTTATGTCTGCAATACGGATGGAACACAGTTTGCTCTTCTCATTTACAGGGTATGTCCTAATGGACGGAAAGTGACTCATGCAGGTCTGCAGATACAGTAGTTCAACTTTTTTTTAATCATCTGGTTCTATATGGGAAAAAAGGGCTCATAAGATACAACATAGTTTGTGTTTATCTTCACTGGAGAGTAAAAATATAAAACTGCTCTGTCGCGTCCAGGGCATGTGTGTTTCCTGCATTAAGACACTCACCCAGGGGGAAGGTGGTTTTTCCTTCCATCGCCCCCAAACCTCTGTGAAAACAGTCTGTAGCTGAACAGTTCAAATCCCACTCGCTTCTCCATACTGCTTATCCTGTAAAGGGTCGCGGGGGGCCTGGAGTTGGGGTACAACCCGGATGGGGTGCTAGCCATTTAAGCCCATCGCAGGGATTTGGAAATGCCAATTAGCCTGCTCTGCATGTCTCTGGACTGTGGGAGGAAACTGGAGAGGAAACCCACCAAGCATGAGGAGAACATGCGAACTCCACGCACGCAGAACCCTGGTCCCTGGAGGTGCAAGACCACAGTGATATGTAACAAATATTTAACCTTTGACTTTTCTTCGGGCATAGAGTTTCTCGCAGGCTTATAGTCAAACTTTATTGGTTTATTGTTATTCATTCATCACAGAATCTGGAGGCTGTTTAGGGAATTCCACCCTGCATCTGACACCAATCTGAGTCCGTCAAAGGGCAGGATTTAAACACGCACTCATATTTACTGTAGGTGGAATTTGTCAAAGCCAATCCGTGTCCTAGCTTGTTTTTTTTTTTGTGAGGTGAAAAGAAAACAGAATAGCTGGAAGAAACCCAAGTGGAGATGCAAGAACATGCTGAATGGTGAATGGTGATGTTAATGGAGATGGTGGTGATGTCATTTATAATGATAGTTGATGAATCGTCTCAGAAGTCATAGACGCTTATAACGCACACTTTACCACCCCAATCACACAAACACACTGTTTAGGATGCTGAACAATGGTACCATCTAGAGAGTGTAATAGTTAAGACTAAACTAGTGCTATGAGCTTCACTTTCTTGATAGCTAAAGTACATTAGCGTCAAAACTCCAGTGTAGAGCTAAACAGGGCTGAGGGGACATTGTGTCCATTTCAGGTCTTTTTCTAATTTAATGTTGTTTTTTTTAAGAAAAAATGACAAAAAAACAAGAAAAATGTTTCAATAATACATCTATTTGTGAATTATTTAGATCAGTTTATAATTTTTCCAAGCTTGTTACTAGAGCTGAGTATATGTCTCCACCTTGTGGACCCATATGGTATTGCGTTCATATTTGGGTGTGGATATTATTATTATTATTATTATACTTTTAGTTTATTGTTCATTGTTTTTATAGTAAGATTAACGTGTGTGTGTGTGTGTGTGTGTGTGTGTGTGTGTGTGTGTGTGTGTGTGTGTGTGTGTGTGTGCGTGCACTTACTGGCTCCTGTGATGGTGGCGCAGGCGTCTGAGTTAGCAGGACATACAGTCAAGCCTTGTCGGTTACACTCCTCCTGATTGGTCGCGACGCAGGTGTAACATTTCAGTGCCTCGCCTTTACACACCGCACAAGAGAACGCAGCTGATATGAGATTAACATGATAAGATACACACACACATGCACACCCTAGTCTTGCAAACCAATGTTTCACTTTATAACTGTAATTATAAATTACCTAAAAGGCTAATTTCACATAATAGGGCAAGCTACTAATCTTTTTCCATATCCTGACCAAAACAAATACCAAATTCCATAGCCTGTGGAAAACCAGTGCTTGAACATCTGGAGCTTTAATCGGCTTGCAACCTTGAAGATCCTGAAGCCTGTGTCCAGAAAAGTGCACTTGGCATCTTAGGTTAAGAGCAAGCCGTTTTCCTGTCATTATTTTCACCAGATGGCATGTACACCTTATGGCATTGGCATGGATTCACCATAGAAATGCTTCCCAAAACTAGTGGGCTAAAGTGCTGGAACATTATCCCTTTGATTTTCTCCAAATATCACATGAAGAGCAGACTGATAATTGTTAAATATTTTTAACTCTAAACTGTATTCAACACAATCATAAGCCGACAGGCCTGAATTCCCATCGAAAAATGTAAGTTGAGCAAGATTTTAAAAATTCTTGTTAATCTTGATTAGTGTACTTAATATAAAAGTGTTGTATAACAGTGGGATATTATGTACTGTACAGTGCATTACAAAGCGTGTTCAAGTCAAACTGGAACTTGGGATGAAATTTCCTATGAATGAAGGCAGAAAACCGGTATTTTAATGACTTTAAGCACAGCACAGTAGAGAAACTCTCAGACTTTTAAAAGAAGACTGTACAGTATGTCCAATCATTCACAATCACCACTCGACTGGGAGTTATGGACACATCCCTGTACAGCCCTGACCTCGCTCCAAGCCATTTCCACATTTGGGCCAATAAAGGAGTTCCTGGGAAGCCGGAGTGTATTGGGATAAGTGCATTAGTGTAGCAGGAGATTATATAAAGAAATAAAATCAATAACTTTTATTCTGCGCATTTAAAAGTCTCAGTTTGACTTGAACGCCCCTTGTATTATGTACAGGCAATATGATTTTTTTTTCGCCCTTATTACAGTACCCCAGCATTCTTATCCAGGGCAAAGTCTTTAATATTGACACCAAATATCAATCCTACTGTACTTCTCTGTCACACTTTTAAGGTCTTTTATTGGTGAAAACCATCAAAATAAAAGTCATAAAGAACTTTAGTGTAATACATACTGTGTATCGCGACGTTCAGCAACAGCAGAAGAATCACCACAGTCTTCATGTTTGAGCAGACGAAGGATGAGTGTAGAGGTTGAGACGTGTGAATCTTCCCCATCTAATCTGAGTCTAAGCTTTTTACGGCTTAACAGCTTTAATACGCGCTTGTCATCATCAGCAGATGAGCGTAGACGTGTTACTGATAATAAATCACAATAATAAGTCAATAAAAAAGACATAGAAAAAAAGAGAAATTATATATGATTGTTTCTGTAGAGGACAAATATGTTGCAGAGACAACTCAGGGACAGATTGTCCCCAAAGTGGCAACTTTTTATACACAATTTAGGTAAAAGTCTTACAGTTGAGAGAAATACAGTATGATGCCATGTAGTGCTGAATATTGAGTAACAATGACGCTGTAAAACATCAAGCATTAATAATGCAAGAAAATGAGGACAAAAGGACTGTCCTTATTTCAAGATCGGTCATACCTGTCATGTAATATTAATCAAGAGCACAGCTTATCGTGATCTGATTCAAATCGTCAGCTCAGTAAACAGACACAAGTGAATAAGAACGTGAGAGAGTTTCATGCAATTTAATATCACTTTAACCATACGAAAGCCATTCTATAATTTCTAGTACATTCCATATCCATTGATGTTGAAGTATATTGATTCCAAATATTTTCTTAAAACATATTATATTTTTCCTAATACGGGAAAGCTTATTATAATATCACACACACACATTATGTGCATCTTTTGTTTCACTTAAAGTAGCTTGAAAATTATCATAACATTGCCAAAAAAGACATTTTTGCAATTGATGCATAAAAACGAACATCTGTTCAAATGTCATTTTCTCATTTATATAATAAGTCTTAGGAACTAATGCAATTAACTTCTGTAGAGCCAGGATGTCTTTAAAATCTTCTACATTTGTTAAATAGTAATTATTAATTAAGTAAACAGCAAAGTCAATAATCGGTGTAAAGACCCTTTGCTTAAAATATAGCCTCAGGTACAATTTGTGCAGTTTTATAAGGAAATCATCTGCTGAGTTTTGCTGAACATTCTGCAGAAACAGCCACTGTCTTTCAAAGGACTTTCTCGCACCTGCTTCTCTTAAATGAAACTTTTTATTTTTCTTTCTTTTTCATAAAATAAATGTACATAACAAAGTTTGTACAAGTTTCTCTCATTCTTCTCAGCGGCATACATTTTAAACACACTTAAGTAAATTAAAATGAATAATAGCTCATTGTCATCGAGAATATTAAGTGATTGTCTCTGAACTGTTACATACTATTACGGTTTAGAGACTTCTTATAATTTCAATTTATTTATCTGTTTAAAATATCATATTTCATGAAAAGACAAAGTTGCATCTGCTAGACAACTCCTACACCCCTGACCCTTCGTTTCATATCTATATTACACAGGTTATGGTCAGGATATTATAACCTTAGAACAAAACAGAACAAATATACTTAATGAAAGATGACATCATTTTCTCTCCTATTACCTCCACATTTTTTATCCCGCTAATACCCAACTCACTAACCACCTTAACAGCAGGGTAAAGGACAACGCATCTGCTTTCTCCGAGCCAGATGAAACCTCATTTATTTAAACTGATTGAAGAGAGGTGAGAGCTATTCTTCCCCTTCCATATAGATAAGTGCACAAATGCTTGTGATTGGTTGTCATCTCTGTGATTGACAGGGAGAGAGATCATGTCATCCCTCCTATTCCTAATCATGCAGGTTGTTTATATTGATGGTTAAGGGTGCGTGAACCTTTGTCACACACACCCGCTCTGCGACCGGCACTAGGACTCAGAAGTAGTACGGTCGCAAAACAGGAAGCATAAAAGGAGACAAGATGGCGCTTCACATCACTCAGTCATTGAGTTCGCCCATGTCGGTTCAGATCGTCCGTCTGCCATTTTGTGAGTACTCACTTTCTTGGGTCTACTTTCTTATTCTAATGTGTTTGTTTATAGGATGCGGGTTAAATTTTCCCTTGCTCCCCTTCTTTGAGAGTCCTTAGACTAAATCGCATGGTTATCCTGCCTACTAGCTTACTTCCGCATTTGGGTTTACCATCCTACAAAGGGCCAACCGCTAAGTTCTAAGTCTTCTGATCATCCTGGTTAGTTCGTGTTAGAATGACTAAGCCCCGAGCGGTAAACCCAGTGAATTATGCACACCTTTGCGATGTGGTACTGTAGATCAGCACGCCGAGCTAATCAACCAGCTAAACGGAGAGCTAGCTACTCTTCGCCAGAACCCCTGGCTTTTGCAGCTTGACCCTTTGATCTACTGGACCCAAAATCGGATCCTGCAGTGGGGGCCGGCCTGCAACAAACTTTGCCTACCGGCATCGGCTGGAACGTGGCCCTCCATGACCCTCCAGTGTGCGCCAGGGCGAAAAACACCAACCAGCCGACTCACTTCCGGTTCCTCATCGACCCTGGACGCACATTGCCATTGACTTCATCACGGGCCTGCCGTCTTCAGAGAGAAAGACGACCATCATGACCATCGTGGATCGGTTCTCCAAAGCCGTGCATCTGGTTTCCAGCCTTCGATGTCCGATCACCAAGAACCGAAGGTTGACGTACCGTCGGCCAACAGTTGGTTCGCAGGGGTACTGTGGATAAAAGCCAACCGAGCCATCCAATGGGCTAACACCCGCTACGCCATCCAACATTGCCGCCGACACCCTCTGGAACGAATGTACAACGTAGGTGACAAAGTATGGCTGTCCACAAAAAATCTGCATCTTCACACCCAGTCAAAGAAGTTATCACCCAGGTTCATCGGTCCTTACCGCATCACACTCTGCATGAACCTTGTCACCTACCGGCTCCAACTGCCTGCAGCGCTCCGTATCCATCCGGTTTTCCACACCTCACAGCTGAAACCCTTCACCACATTTCCTATGATTTCCTGTACACGGTGGCTCTGAATGTTTCTACTCCAGACTTAGTCCACTGCTCCGGCAGGTCCCCCAAGGTCTGGAATCGGTCCTTCTCCACAATCTTCCACACCTCTTCTCGTTGTGCAGCGTTTTCTGCCACAAATTTTCCTTCCCACTGAGGTGCCTTGATACAGCACTCTGGGAACAGCCTATTCATTTAGAAATTTCTTTCTGTGTCTTACCCTCTTGCTTGAGGGTGTCAATGATGGCCTTCTGGACAGCAGTCAGGTCGGCAGTCTTACCCATGATTGTGGTTTTGAGTAATGAACCAGGCTGGGAGTTTTTTAAAAGCCTCAGGAATCTTTTGCAGGTGTTTAGAGATAATTAGTTGATTCAGATGATTAGGTTAATAGCTCGTTTAGAGAACCTTTTCATGATATGCAAATTTTTTGAGATAGGAATTTTGGGTGAGCTGTATACCAAAATCATCAATATTAAAACAATAAAAGGCTTGAACTACTTTAGTTGTGTGTAATGACTCTAAAATATATGAAAGTCTAATGTTTATCAGTACATTACAGAAAATAATGAACTTTATTACAATATGCTTATTTTTTTTTAAAGGACCTGTATATATATATATATATATATATATATATACACACACACACACAGTATATACATATATAATATAGAATAAATTGATCCAATGTGGTAATACATGAATTTGCCATCCAAACGAATCACGATACACGATACAATATACACGATAGGTAACTGAATGCATTTCCCCCACATCTCTATTTAATTCAAATAATATTTTGTCTTTATTTCTGTCTCCATATTTTCAGCTTTCAAAATCCATAGCTAAGCAGTATAAATGAGTACATTAAAAAATCAATAGCAGGCAAAATGATTCATTGTATTATAATCCCTTTAATTCAGATGACACTTTATGCACAAAATATAGAATATAGAGAATGTATATATTAGTAAACATGATTTTTGTGCAGCTCTCTTTCTCTCTCACTGTACAGACATGAAGGACAATGAACACACACACGCACACACACACACACATTAGGTCAGCACTGTAAGCATGTCCACACATAAAATCCTCACATCATCATCGTCACTAAACTCCTGATGACTTTAACATAATGTCAGGATCTGCTTAAGGTGTATCAAAGGAAAAGAGCAGCAACAGGAAGGAAGGACGTAGGAAGGAGCGTCCACTGTGCTTTCCGCTGCTCTCATGTTAAACTCGTGAGGTACAGTACACAAAACAGTGGGATCGATTATAGAAGGACACTTCTTTATAAAAGCCATCCTGAAACAAAGCTGTATATCATCACGTCTGCTTCACACATACATTTTGGCAGCTATTGCATATGACACGCAGGGAATTGTGGGATACGACACTGGCAGCTTCACTGGAGTGGCTTTGGCAACAGGCACAGATGAAAAGCTGGATTGTCAGTCGAACAGCATTTATAGAAAAATATTTTGTTCATTCGCAAAGGTGAGGTGTTCCGATACTTTTTTCAACACACCCATGTTGATGTCCCGTCACACCACACAAGTAACTAATAAATGCCATCTCAATAGTAAAAATGCAACTGAAAGGATTTTCTCAGAGAATTACACTAGCATGTTAATCAGCTGGTTTGATGGGAAATATATTACAAAATAATATGATATTTACAGTTTTCCTTGGCAATTTGTACAGATTATTTTCTTGAGTCCCTGTTGAGTCTACACCTTTGGGATATTTTACAGCATTTCCAATCATTAATCGATCAAGCAATATACAGTACACCAATATACTATTAGGAAGTTTAGAATCTCAGGATTTGATCCCGCAAACCATTTTATCATACATTATTCACACCAGTTAAAATAGTTTTATTTGCAACATAACCTCCAAATGAGTTATCATATGTGTGTCCTTACCATTAAATGCATAGGACCTGTGGCTGTAGCCAGGCCAGGGAGGCTTTCTAAGGGAACGTTCTGAACCTGAAGCAACAGGCACTCATCTGTTCAGAGATGTGTAAAGCAGGTGGAAATAAAGTGCTTAATTCTAGTCTCTGTTCTAATCTAAGCAATATGCATGAGGACTAACGTATGTGGGAACAATAAGCATTTAATTTTGGATGTGACATTCTCGGCAAAATGGGGAAAATGGACTGGCAGGTTAAAAAGGTTAAGCCCATTGTCTAACTTGATAAATAAAAACCTAGAATGCAATCTAATTTGTATTTCAATTAGCTATCTTAGAAGAGTACCACAGTTTCATCAGCGGTCATGGGCCAAAAAAAAAAAAAAAAAAATCATTCAAACTTCTATTTACACTTCCAATAACCCCATCTCCAATAAATCTAATGACCTTATGTGAAGTCAACAAGAGCAGGTCAAAAGCAGTACTGAAACACAGACAAAAAGCTCAGATGAATCCGAGCGATAAAAAACATGTACAATTGTTGAAAGAAAAAAAAAAGACTCAAGTACATTTTTGATAAACAGTTCCTCATGATCTCTTAAGTGCTTAAAGTGTATTCAGTGAAATGTTTTTAAAAACTATAATAATTAAAACGGTATATATATCTTCATAAAAAGAAAATCAGATTAAAGATCAAGTTTGATCCCTTTCAATTCATTTTGATCTCGTTGTGCGTCACACCTGATTCAATATAACGTAACTAGCGATGCCACGTTTTAAAGCATCACTAATTCAATATGGGCGGAGCTTAAGTTTCATTTGATTAGCCAATCGGAAACTCGACAGTAGCTTTAATTACACAACCTAAACTAGTAGCTAGCGACATTATATAGCTACTTATACGTTAGTAATGTTAATATATTTGCTAAAGGAGCTAGATAGTGCGAGACTGATTCTACGTTACGACATATTTACGATGGTTTGCATTTCGTGTTAAACCAGTAAGCAGTAAAAGGCAAAGTGTGGCTAATCCGATTAAATCGAAGCTTCGTCTATACTGAACCGGGAAAATTGCAGACCTAATACCAGTCCAAACTATAGCATTAGTGCATTACTGAACATAACTTAAATATTTTATCAAAGGTTAAACTTCTGTAACACAAAACCCCTGGGTGTGTGTACACTGACACAAGGAAACACTACACACGCTAATCTGTTAGCAAGATTTTTCAATAAAATCCTCATAAAATAACTGAACCATAAACCTTTATAATAATATAAAGTTAACAACGCAACAAATTGTTATTTACACTAAAATGTGTGCGTCATGGGATTGCATTGGCACTTGCACCTGTGGTGTTTTTGGAGTGAAGGAGAAAAATACGAGCAGATGAACCCTTTTATCAAACACACAAACACACATTCACACACAAAGCACAGTTACCTGCATACACATTTACTATATTTTCCAGAGTGTAAGACTTGTTGAAGTGGTTTTAGTTTGTCTAGTCACTACTATTAAAATAATTCTACAGTTGCTGTAATGCAAGTGGTCGCAGACATTTAACAACACTAAAAGCAATGGATAAAAGGTTTGCTGTGTTTTTTTTTATAGATAAAACTTTTTTAGTGTTGGAAAATTGCAGTATAAGAGCAATAAAACATTGTGGTTGTAAAACATCCTGTTTCATCCCAACTACCCTGTCATTGATTATTTTCCTATAACATCATGCCTCATTGTGTTATTACTACACACCATATCTAAGCACTGGACATCAGTTTATAAGCATGAGTAATTGCTTAGTAGTTATGCAAATAGCATCCCGTTTGGTTTTATCTGTGCTTTTTTATTTGTGTTGCCAAGACAACTCTTGATGGTAAAAGCAAAAATATTTAAATATAATTGAGCAAAAAAAAATAAAAAAATCTTATAGTCTGGGAAATATAGCCACCTTCTCTGTCTCTCTCACACACACATATACGCAAATTACAACGTGCATGTATTGTAAGGAAGGATGACACACACACGAGAACAAATTATGCCCACACACACCTGCACATGTTCGCCTCATGGATGAAACACACAGTGCATCCAAAAAGCACAGCCATCGCAAAGCACTAATGCATTTAGATTTGTGACTCATGGCTATACTGCAGTTAGCCCTGATGATGCGTGCAGATGGCCGTGTTAACACCTAAAGAATCGAAAGAGTCTTTATTATTGATGCGTTACTTTAGCTGATGTTGCAGTTCTGCACTGCAGCTGTTGGAGAGAGATCCAGACATGCAGGACTGCGTAAGAGGCGGAGCAGTGTAAAAGGAAGGTGGAGTTCAGTCAGGACTTAAGCTCGAAGCTGAAATCCACGTGTGCTCAGTGATCAGTTTGTTGGACCGAGTTTGGCGATGAGTTCGTCGCAAATCTTCGTGAGCTCCTCGATTTCTTGATTCTGAAAAAAAAACAAATAAGTAAAAAAGTGAGAAATGAATGAAAGAATGAGATATAGGAATATGGTTTGTTTTAGAGAGCTTAACGAAGCAATCAGCGATTTTAGTGCAATACACTTTTTTGTCAAATTTACAGAAAATCTCTGGATGTGCTAGCTGTCTGTTCTGCATGTGTGCTAAAAAATATCTGAAGTTTAAACACAACCTTGGCTATGTAAATAAGAAACAAGCAAAGTGGTGCAGATCGTGTCAAAAAACACCACTAAAGCCAATCGGCATCAGGGGCGTTCATGCTAGATAATGTTTTACATTAAAACTGCTCAGCTGTTAGTGTCGCTGCCTTGATACAGTATAGAGCATCCATGAACTTGGAGGTGGAGCTTCAGAAAGATCAAAGCTGAAATCCACACAGATCTATACACACTATCTTTTACATATATGTAATATACTCACGTACGATCTTACACATAACTGTTATCGCTCACCGAATGAAAGAGAATCTGTACTGATACTATAAGTTTATAAAAAATGTAATATGTAATTTGGATTTAATTAAGAGAAGATTGAAATATGGACCTTTTGTTCCAGCGCTCTCTCCAGAGACTCCACCTTCATCTGTTCCTTCCTCAGGCTAGCGTTCAGTGCCACACACTCTGCATCCGCCCTCGAACGCACCTGAGCGATCTCTTCGTTTGCCCTGCAGCACACAGGTGTTAAAGATACCATTATACATCCACAAGTTAAATACACACCTGCTCTAATGTCACATGAGTTACAGCCAAATGATAAACACACACACCTGCTCTAATGGTACCACTGAGTTACACATTCCACACTCGAGCTGTATACACACTTACACTAATGATATACACCTGGGTTACACGAACCTGTGATAAATACTGTGTTTTGTGAAGTGGTGTTTAGTCTACAGGGTGTGTTTATGATCAGACTTACTTGTCGAGTTTTTCCTCAGCATGGATTTTGAGCGTGTTATAACGCTGTTCCTCCTGCTTGACGCGCGCTAAATATTCTTGAGCGCACTTCTTCAGAACCTCCTCATTCTGAGCATAACAAAAAAATATGTATTAGGAGAAACTGTGTGACCTAGCAATATACAATAGAGGCTAACAAACAAGAAATACAAAACAAAAACAACCTTTACAGTAAACAATATAACAGAGAAACTAACTTTGTACTACAGAGGTTAGCACAAGAGCTATTACTACAGTAACAAAATTAACAGAGAAGCTAACATGCTACAAATGTGAACAAAAAAAAATGTTAGTACACAAATGGAGAAACATTACAAACTTATATTACAGGGGCTAACACAAGAACTAGCATTATAGCAAAAATGTTCACAGAGAAGCTAACATACTAATATAAATGGGAAGCCAAAAACTAGCATTTTATTAAACATGTTAACAGATTAGCATTATACTACAAAGGGTAAAACAAAACCTAGCAATTTAGTAAAGAATTAAACAAAAGAATTAACAGAAACAGAATCAACACAAAAAACTAGCATAATAATGCTTTTGTTTTGCTAGCAGTCAGATGCACGTAGCCTATTTGCTCTGTCTTCCACAAAGTGCAGATCTCTTTCTTCTTTATAAAGAAGCATTGATAATTTGTCATTTTACTAACAAGCTAAAGTCAAATATTTATTTATTGTTGTTGTAATTATAATAATAATAATAATAATTATTATTATTATTATTATTATTATTTTTATTATTTTTATGCAAGATAAAGCAAATAAGCTACATAGCTGGCTACAGCAAAAGAAAACACTTAGCATCCAACTTGGCAAATTTCACAAAACGACTTCACGACTCCCAATCCCTATACTACACAGGGTTAAAAAAATATAATAATAATAATAATAATAATAATAATAATAATAATAATAATAATAGCATTATTGTTATCAACTAACAAGTGAAAATTTCCAGAAAGGTTATCTAGCTAAGCATAACAATGGAAACATCTTCTGATCAACATGTGTTCTGAGAACGCTCGAAAATTCTAAACAGTTGGTTATACAAGTTTATTGATGCTACTGTAGCATGAATAGGCTGCATAGCCAGCTGGGCTATTCCATAATGTACCACAGGAAAGCTGGTGTGTGGTGAATTTTATATTTATAAGTGTGTGGGACGTTTACCTTTTTAAATCCCTCCAGCACTGTCTTTAAGTTCTCGTAGCGGCGGAACAGGTCAGAGAGTGAGCGTTCGACTGAGTTAAGATCGGATATAGCCTGATCCCGCTCTTTTATCACCTGCTGGACGCTTATTTGAGAGCCCATGTTCTTCCTCTGTTCATCTTCTGTAAGGTAGATGGGAAATGAGTGTTATACAGCACACAATGAGTGGCAATAACAGCAAGAACACAAGCCATGTTATATTAACAGTACTGGTATAATGTGCTGATTTCAGACAGTATGATTAGCACAGATGGTAGATAGCTAGTCGCAGTCTGACTAGCGCAGTTGTTACTAACTTATAGGTGGTATCATTAGCTACATGTTTAAATTATGTAATTCTACAGTAAAGTAGCTGTAGAATGAAGAGTGTTTGTAAATGCTCATCAGCTAACTAGCATGTTACATGATGTGTGTGTTGCTCAGTGATATTATAAGCACATGTGTCTGGATAGAGTTGGTGCATGATTAGCTTGTTGCCTAGCTAGTGTGCAGTTCACTGTTGTTTATGATTGGCATTATTAACATTAATCTGTGTTTGGGAAGTGCAGGAGTGTTAGCAAGCGAACCATGACCCACCGATCATCTGGGCTACTGTCTTCTCGTACTCCGCCACTATTTTCCTGTCAAGAAACACAAGAGCACACACACGTTCAGATACTTTTGCTCACTGACTCATTGAGGAATGAGTGCATTATGGGAGCTGTGGTTTACCTCATCTCCAACACCTCCATTCTGCTCTCCTCATATTTCTGCTTCCACTCATTTGATTCGATCTCTTTCGCGATTATCTGTGGATACACAAACACCCACACACAGTTTATATTAGTCTGTATCTAATACTAGCATGCTAGTTAGTTTATCTCGCAATTTCTAAAGGTAAAGTCTACGATACAAAGCAATATTGAACGGTAGCACCTTGCCATTTTCAGTTTACTGCACAACCGCTGCTTAGATAATGCTAATACCTCCTAACATATCATTAGTGCCATGGTTATAGCAGTGTGTTTGTTTAAGTAGCACATCCACTGATAGTAAGACTAATGCTAAAATGCTAATTTTCTGAATTTTAAGAAGTGTGTTATATTTAGAGGCCTAAAGCATGTTTTTGTCAAGAACCGACCTCCTCTCTGATAAGTGTCAGAACGGCAGCTTTGTCCATCTCACTGAGCGCGATGGAGTCCAGACTGGGACTGGTCTTCTCCACAGTCTCACTCTGTAATACAAACACACAAAGACACTTTTAGAGCTATGAAATGATTTAACATTTTAATAGAAACACTCTAATAAGGTTTTCATGTCCTCATTAAAATTAGTCAACATTCCTGGAAACTAGAGACGGGGAACAAATCGATTCAGGAATGTACAGCGATGACCAAAGGTTCTGACTTAGTATAATTGCAAGCACTTTATAAGTGTGAAAAATCCAGAATTTAGAGTTTTGACCCTTCTTTTTTAAGACCTCTGGCATGCTGTCAATCAAAAATTCTGGGCCTGACTAAAGGCAGCCTTCTTGCATAATCAACTCTAGGAGCGTGTTTCCTGGCTTAAATTCCTGTAACCAATCATAACGCAGAAGGCAGAATTTTTTGGAAAAGATTGGAAGCCTAACCTAATGAAGAAAAAAAAACGTCTTCCTCAGGTTTATTTCTGGCACAAGCGGGCAAAACTACCTTGCACATATCTAATTAAATACTTTTTGCATGTAATTTTATTTTTTTCAAATCAGTATCCATGTAAACAGCTAAGCTGAAATCTCTATTCTGACTGAGATTAAATAAATACTGTCCGTGTAAACATAGCTACTGTGATGCAACTGGTTGCTTCCTCACAGTTTCAGCGTGCCTGGTTCTTTCCAGAGCTCAGTAAATGTCTGTGTAACGCATTGCATGTTGTCTCCTTGTCACTGTAGATGTCCAGTTTCCTCCAACCTCCAAATTCCCCAATGCTTGCTAGTACAGTAGATGGATTGACTATGATAAGTTACCCCATGTGTGAATGAGTGTGTATCCTATCTCGCACCTACTGTAGCATATGGCTCTAGAGCCATACTGTAGGTAACATCTGATCTTAGATTCTTATTATAAGTGAATACATAGTGATAAAGACACCCGGTTGCTCACACACACAGAATCAGGCTCAGAAGTACTGGAGTGCTCTCTTAATGAGTCTTAGACATACTGTAATTCAATACTGATATGAGAGAGAGAGAGAGAGAGACAGAGTTATTAGAGAGAACGAGTTATTAGTCGTTGTCCTTGGACAGATTAGGATGTGTGTGCAATGTTAATCTGCTTTACGGGATATGATTAAGTTTTTCAGGCAGTCACACAAACACAAACATGCACAACTAAACACATACACACACCTCTCTCAAGGCAAAACAAGTAGCTATGATAAAATTTCAGTTGTAAGCTAATTTTAAACGACTACCTGAAAAATAAACTGTAATTGTGTGTGTTTTTTTTTATCTTACATTATTATTTATTCCAAACACTTTCTCCATTATTACAGCAGGAGTGATTTTCCTTCCTGTTCCTGCACAGCATGATAACTATCTATTCAATTGATCATTAATGGACATTTGAGAAACAGGTGCTTTATGTTTCTCTAAATGTACATTCATAATTTACAAGAGCAATACTTAATAAATTACAAATTGAATTAAATGTCATTATGTCAACCACAAAACGAGCTTAAAGGGATACAAGCGAGACACACATCGAAGAAATCTCAATCTGAATAATCGATCATTTGATAAAATAAAAATGAAATAAATGCTGATCTCAGAGAAATACTTACAGGTGTGCAGATCTCCTTCTCAGAAAAATTATCTTTTTTGATGAGATCTGGGTCTGAAAGTAAAAAAGACACAAACTTATACAAAACACTGTAAAAAAAAAAGTATATAATTTAATAAAGCACTCTAAATAAATTGTAGTGTCATCTATATTCGTGAACTTTTGAAGTCTTATTCTGCATTAGACTAGAGATCAGTATTCATCATTCGAACTTCTGACCAGGAAAAACAAAGAAAATTCCTCTTTAAATAAGCTATACTGCACAGAATTTGCTTTAGATTAATTTACATACAGACAAATTCACTTGATGTTTCCAGAACGCTGTCTCTACGACCTCATTTCCCCTCTTTTCTGCTCAGCATTCAGCATCATCAGTACACTAATCACCAGCCTGATCATCTGTCATCATCTGCACCTGTTTCTCACTGGCTCATGCCTTAAGTTAGATGCTTTTTTTATGCTTTCATGGTTCATAGCTCACTGTGTGTCCTAACAAACAAAAACCATTCCTCTAAAACTGGACAGGTTTACAGACTAGACTAAAAATGAGAGACAAAAAGTCCTTCAGAAAGCCTGGAATTACTATTCTTCTTCCAAAGTCTGGCTCTGCGGGAGCAAAATGTGAAGAAATAAGAGGTGGCTCAATACTTCTGGACAGTACTGTACAACCTTACACTATATCACAGTTATTATTATTATTATTATTATATCATGTTTTTCTAACAAAAGATGAACATGGAGGCATCTGTGCTTTTTTTCCTTACGTTGTAGCTGGATTAAGTTTAATACTGTACACTTCTGAGGTAAGTCAAATGCAGCATTAATATGTCCGAGTTATATTTTACTTTATGAAGTGACATGGCATTTTTAGGACGCAGACATTTTGTCCCTTGGTTACGTGACCTGATGTTTGGAATGCATTAAACATCATGTCACACATTAAATGGCGACATTTTTATAATGTTATTATAAAATATGCTGATTAATTTTCAAAAGTAAAAACATATACATCAATTAAATAAATTAAAACCTATTAAATTTAAATTAAATATCACCTGCTCTCACAGTTATTTAGCTTTAATTGTAACCACTAGAGGGCAGCACTACATTGCATTTATCACTGGAACACATTCTGCAAACACACTGTGTGTTACTAGTGGCCAAATGTATACTATACACTGCGACAGTGGTGTTCGAGTAAAACACCACTGTCGCTAGCCAGTACGTGGGGTGTTCAAGTAAAAAATGACAGATCATAGCTCTGTCGTGCTGAGGATTGATGGTATCCAAGCACAAGTGAAACTCTGGGACAAGTGTGTTAGTGTAACAGGGAATTATATAGAGTAATAACAATTTAAAAAATCCCAGCTGAACATTAGTCAGCTTAAATCTGTACAAAATCACTGTTAAACCTATTTCAGGTCGAGGTCGTAACTCTACAAAACTTCAGTTTAAGGGGAGAATATTTTCAGCAAAACATTGTAATAACAGCATAATCTGAAAAAGTCAATAAACGACGATAAACGATGATTAATAAACACTTTTAAGAGGAGTTGATTTGTTAACTTGTACCGATTTACATTTGTGGTTTAGTTACCTTAATTTAAAAGTGTTACAGTATATTCTGTACACTGTAGTCTGTGTATTCCACATGTACTGTAACAGCAGTGTGCAGTCTAGTGTACTGTACAGCATGTGCTATATTACAGTCATGTGAGTGACTCAGAATGGACTGATGATCCTACAGTCACACTCATTAGAAGCTAAAAATGATCAAATGATGCAGCAGGGAAAGAGCAAAGTGATGTAACTAGAGAAGAAGTGAAGGATTTAGGGAGGACAAGTTCGGATGTACAGTATTAGGCATATTATCATGCTTGTAACGTTTACACGTGTCGCTCCTGCCCTCACCGTCGTCCGTTTCTGACGTCGTAGACGTTTTATCTTGTTTCTGCATCGTGCACGTAGATGCGAGTTTCTCCTCATCTGTGGCGTGACGCACCGGCTCTTCCTGTTCTTCCTCAACCTGCGAACACACACAGAGTGACGGATCACAGATCAGACAGAGTCAGTGGTCAGCAACAGCACGGCTCAAGCAGAGCACACCAGAGAAAGAGAGGGAAAAGGATAGGAGACACAAAAGGACGAGTAATGAAAAAAATAATAAGACATGATGGAAGGACGATGGAAAGAAAAAAGGGGTAATAAATAAAATCAAGGAAAGGAAAAGAAAAAACAGCAGACAGAAAGAAGGATGACAAAAAAGGTTTGATGAAGTAAAGAAAAAGAAAAGTCAAGGAAAAAGAAAAAAAAATGAAGAAGGAGAGAGAGAGAGAGAGAGAGAGAAAGAAAGAGAGAGAGTGACCTTTGCTGAGTCACTGCGCTAATCCTGAGCACACTGATTCAGCATCTCCCTATGAAGGGAACACAGAGTCCCCTGTCTCTCTCTCTCTCTCTGTTCCTTCTCTCTCTCTCCCTCTCTATCTCTCGCTCGTAAATGAGTATTGTACCTGCTTGCAGACGTCCAGTGCTAACGGTGTGTTCTCATACTTCTTCACTTTGCATGTGTTTCTGCAGAGGCACAAAAAAAAGAGAAAAAGAGAGAGAGAGATGGAGAAGAAGGACAAATTATAGATAGAGAGATTACATTGCATTCATTATAAAACACCTCAGGTAATTTAATTAAACTTTAATTTAAATCACTAACACACACACACACACACACACACACAAAGTTCAAGGGTTTCGGTTAAAGTTCCTATATCACTAATATCATCCGCATCACTACCTATTTTGCTGGAGGTGGAGCTTAGAGGCGCCGTAATGCTCCAGTGCTCAGCTGCACTCTAAACTTGTGCTCATTTTCAGATGCAACTCTCTCATAAACCACATCAGCAAGGATGTGTGAATCCCCGATTACTGAATAACTCCACACACACACACATAACACACACACTGCATCCCAGTGACCTCATCAGTGTCACTGGCTAAATATTAATGGTGACACAAAACAGCACATCAATACGTACAAGAACAAATCAATACTCAGACCGGACATATAAAAAAATGAGGACACACACACACACACACATGCTGTAAATACAGAGACACCACGGGACAATCTGCTTGAGACTAACAGGAAACTGATAAAACACAGAGACAGTGAAAGAGAGACACCGAGAGATCGACAGAGTGGATACTTACAGGAGCATACAGAGAAAGCGCGCTTGTTCATTGGTCCTGATGAGAAACGCACAGGAGGACAGGAAGAGGAGGATGAGGAGAGGAAGACAAGAAAAGGTCGGAGTGTTAGACATGATTGGAGGAATGAGGAAAAGAGAAGAGCAAGTGGGACAGGAGATTAGTAGCACACGCGCACACACACACACACACACACAGTATACACATCCACAGCTCGACACACAACTTGCCATGTGTTTGTACTGATTTGTGACGTCGATTACACTTTGTGCTGATTTGATTTTTGAGAAATCTCCCCATCACGTCAGTAAATCTGAACGTGAATTATCTCAGCACAAGAGTCTGAGTGGAAAGGACAGCTTTACTCTCTCCCCCTGTCAATCACAGCGTCTCGAGCCACTCATGAACCGCCTGTGAGCCGATATACAGTATGTGTTACGCTGCCCTGTGTACTGTGGAAAAATATTGTGGTGGGGATTCACACGTGTCAGGAAAATAAATAAATAAATAAATAAGTAAATAAATGCTCAGCCCGCTCCCGTATGGCTTGGAAAATGGCACAGGCCAATTAATCAGGCTGAGCGACATTATGGATAAGTAAATATGTCTGTGCATACTGGACATACTGTAGCTGTGTAGTGTATAAATATACAGAGCTGTACAGACACACGATTAGACAGAGGCATATAGACAGACAGACTGAAATAGATGTGTCAAAAGAAAGAGACAGACAGAGAGAAAGACATATATAGACAGACAATGACATAAACAGACAAGAGAGTTACTGTATAGACAGATTGAGGCGCGACACACAGACACGCTGAAGACATATAGACAGGCAGACAAACAGGAAGACAGACAGAAACACACAGGCAAAGAGGTGAAGACACTCAGACAAAAACAAAACAAAAAAAGAAATGTATAGACAGACTGAAATAGAAATGATAGACAGATACAGTACCAGTCAAAAGTTTGGACACAGTTCTAACACATAACAGATACGGCATTAGGTAATTAATTACCAACAACAACAACAACTATCAGTTGTTATTTTTTAGACATGAAAGTCAGCTTTTTTTAAGTGCATTTGCAAAACTTTTGACTGGTTGTGTACATAGACAGACAGAAGGAAATGTAGACATGGCACAGACATACAGGAACAGAAGATTAGACAGATAGACAGACAGACAGATAGGCAAAGATTATGTTCCCAGGCAGTATGAGATGTATAGACCTGGACAGGCAGATGAGCAGATGTACAGAAAGACAAACACGAACAGGGACAGACATACAGGCAGGCAGAGACATAAAAACAAACTTACAACAACTTATAAAGGGACGGAGACATATAGAGACGAACACATATACCAAAAGTAAGACAGATATATGGACAGACAGAGACATATGGACCAACAGACAGACAGAAAAGAGAGCAGAAATCCACATATAGACAGCATAAGAAGTAGCGAGAGAGACAGACAGAATAAGTGAGACAATCAACCAGACAGGGCTGGACATTGAGACAGAGAGACAGACACTGATAATCAGACTGATACTGCTCACAGTCAGTGATAACATGGAGTGTGAATTAGTGGACAATGATAAGACATTATTTATCCATTACAAGTCACTCACGTGATGATCTGGTCTTTGCTCTTCTTGGATGACTGCCTCACTTTCCTCTCTTCCGACAGAGGGCGCTCTTTCTTCTGTTCCCACTTTTTTTTCTCATCGCTGGTCGTCTCTGAGCCGCTGCTCCCAACAATCTTGTTAGACGACTTAAATGCATCCAGCGAGTCATCAAAGTTATCCTGATTGAAATCGTGCGATGGTTTTGTGCGTGTCGGAGAGTTCCCGACTTTGTTTTTCCCACCGAATGGATCGAAATTGGGGTCGTCCCACTGACTCGGGTCAAAACTGTAGGATGTTTTAGGGATAGGAATATCGTCCACATTCAGATGCGCCTGTGTGTCGTTTTCCTCCACCATCGCTTTGGGCTTCTGTTTCTTAGATGTCGGTTTGGTTCCAGGTTTGTTTCCTCGTTTCTGAGACGGAGACTTTTTGCACTCTACATCGGCATCTTGAATTTCAGACGTCTGTTTTAAACCGTGTGAAGGATCAGGTAGAGGAACATCAGACAGGTCATGTCCAGGCTCATTTTCTGAAGATGTCTGATTTTCATCAGCTTCCATTGTACTTCTTTGTTTCTGAGATCCAGCCTCGTCATCATCCAGATGTTTTGTGTCTGGTTGGTAGGCGTGAGATTTTTTGGGAAGAGGAATATCATCCAAGTCTACAGAACTGTGTGTGACTGGTTCCATCTCTGTGGATTCGGGAATGAGCGGAGATTTCATCTTCGGAATTTCTGGAAGAAGGCTGTTACAGTCCAAATCATCAAGGTCTGGTCTTGGACAGTTGTTCTGGGTGGAAAGTTTGGGCACCGACGTTACGGCAAAGGACTCAACGTCCTCTTCTATAAAGAGAGACAGATTTCATTTTAAAGTAACATTTTAGCATATCAGTCCGCCAACCTAAAAAGTTTTTTTTCTTTTTCATTTAAAATTCTATTTTGCCGTAAACTGTGGGTTAAGTTTTTGTGTCACAAAAATTTCTAATTATTTTGTCATCACTACATTCAAGGGGAATCGGCTGAATAATGTGATTATAAAATCCTTATTTAAAGATTGCTGGTAAACACTATATTTCGGAAGTTTATGTATAGTAGTAATCTTCCAAAACGATTACATAACATTTATAGCTATAATTAGGATGGAAAAATTATACACATAAATTATTTCCTCAAAGATTAATGTAAAATTTATTGCATAGCTTAATAAAATCTCCACAATTCTTTTCCCTTCTCAAACCAGACACAGACAAAACCCGCCTACGTATCTCTCTGTAAATAAATTAAATAACTTCATCAGTCTGTGTGAGAATAGACCTTATGATCTGGGCCAGCTTTGGTGTTAGAGTTCTTAGAGGAAGTGTATTGTTAAAGCAACAGAACAGACTTCCTCTTTGTTTAAGAGAGGAAACACATCACTCGGGGGGCTCAGGCTCCAACAATGACCTCTTTTTTCTTGCCAGCACAACCAAATACATCATCACACTGAAATCCACCCAAACACACTGAACTCTATTTTTAGTAACCGAGAACAAAAAACGTCCCCTCATGCAGTTGGGACGAGGATATGAACTTTAACTCACAACGTACACTGAGCATTTTACATAAATAAGTTTAAATTACTTATTAGAAATAGAACTTTAAACTCTTTAAACATGCAAGATTCAGCTTCACAAATCTTATCGCTGATGTGGATAATATTCGAACAGTCCCTCCAAATCTGAATGTCGCAGTGTAACATGAAAGCGACCCACCAACTGAGAATGAGCATTAGCCGAACATTTAATCATATTATCAATAGGTTAGATTGCAACATTACAGATATAATTTTACAGGAACATTCTCTAATAATGCGTTCCAAAAGGAAATGTCTAAATACTGTATTTAGAGCAAATATGAGGGGCGTTCAAACCAGCGGCAGAATAACAGAACAGTTACAAGAGTAAAAAATCCCTATATTTCACTAGTGCTTAGATTCGAATTCTTGGATATACCATGATTGGACTGTCTGCTTCACATCTGAAACTCTGGCCTCGCAGGAACTCCCTTAATGGCTTAAACATGTGGAAATGACCTGGATTGAGGTCGGGACTGTATGAGGCATGTGGCAATAACTTTTAGCCAAGTTCCTGTAATGTGCAAGTGGTGTTGGTGAATGATTGTGTGTACAGTTCCCACAAACAGATGCGCCCCTTCCTCAAGTTGGCAATGGGTTATCCATTGATTTTCAGTGATCAGGTGTTCCTCTCGCTGAATGTTCACAGGAACGACTGCAGTGGGATCCGAGTCACCTCGGATCGTCATTCATGGACATATGACCTTCTTTAAAACATGTGATCTGTTCAAATGTTTTACTGTGGCTAAGGGTCTTTTCACTGTGCTTGTAGTTTTTCTTTTAGTTTTTTTTTTTTATGTCAATCGGTTTTAAACCTTCATTCATGTAAAAAAAAAAAAAAAAAAAGTCCCAGTTTGGCTTGAACGCCCCTTATTATCATTTACAAAAATATGTCTTTTGAACTCAAAGGCATTTTGATGTTCTAGAAACAATAATAGTAAAATGTATGATCATATGATGTGTATTAATGCTCCAGTTGAAATATCCCTCATTCTATCTTTTTCTCCTTCAAACTTCCTTTATTTCACTCCTCCTTCAAATGCATGCCCCTCCAGAGAACAGCAGAGGTTAGCAACAAGCCGTTGAAAGAAATCTTCTTATATGAGGTCACAATAGATGAAAAACCTGATTTGCTTGTTTAAGCCGTAATCAAAAAATATTAACAGGACAAAAAGAATGGAAAGTTTTTTTTTCTAATGCTTTTTTATTTGTATAAATATGTGGTTAAATGTGGTTAAAATGGTTTTAAATGGGAATTTTCTGTAATAGATTCCCTTTAAAGTTCAAAGTATAGAGTTCTGCTTCTGCCGGAGAAGCTAGCAGGTAAGTGCAACCTAGCATGATAACGGTATGCTAGCACGTAAACAAGGAAATTGCAGTAGCTTTGTGAAAGGCTAGGTAGCCAAACATACTACTTATAAGTCAATCTAGTAACTGAAAATACATAACTGACACAGCAACTCAAGACTAACAAGAAAAGGAAAAAAATGAACTGATAAAGAAAGCATGCAAACTAGCGAGCTCTTGTATATGGTGGAGTTTTATCGTTAGGGCCTCGCTGTGGGAGTACTCTCTGCTGATTCTGTTCTGCTTTATAGTAGCACTGCCTATGCTTTGAACTTTTATGAGGACTTAAAGAAGCTTAATAACACCCTGGCAAAATCCATCTGTGTTCAATAACGCCGGAGCAGATTTACTCCTCGTGGCCATGTGTCAAACACACGCAGATGGAGCTCAGTAGGCTTGAACTTCAGGTGATTTTCACACTCTGCACTGTTGCTAAGGCAACAACAGAGGAAAGACAGAATATAATTCAGTGTGTGTGTGTGTGTGTGCGCGCATGTGTACAACCATGCAAAATCGATCTTTGAGGGAAGAGAAAAAAAGATTGTTGTCTTTTACCTGTGATGCGTGTTGTGGGTGGAGCCAGTGGTTGATGGACAGGTGACTCCGTCTCGGGTGTCTCGAAATGACCCTCTGAATCCGAGCTAAAAAAAAACATAAATAACGTAATAAATAAATAAATATTAGGTCGCATAATAAGATGTGCAACATGAGTGACAGACACTGAGGCCACGCCTACTTTACTAAAAATGACAGGTGCTGAGGCCACACCCACTTCACTAAAACAGGCAGGCACTGAGGCCACACCTACTTGAATAAACCTGACAGGTGCTGAGGCCCCGCCTACTTTACTAAACCTGACAGGCATTAAGGCCACGCCTCCTTTCAAAATCCGCTACAGTAAAAAAAGGCGCTACAGTAAGTCCATGTCTCCTTCACAAGGACTTGCAGGCACTGAGGCCACGCCCACTCTGTAAAGCAATAGCTTCCTAGACATACAGTACACCCACACACAGAATGATGTGACTCGTGATGTGTTGTGTCCCTCTGTGTTTCTCAGCAGCGATGAGTCAGATAAAGAACTGAGCCACAATCTCTGTGTGTTTGTGTGTGTGTGTGTGTGTGTACAAATACCCGTTCCTTGCTGTTTAATAAAGTGCTTTTTGTATTTATGTCCATCTGTGTGAACAGTCACAATCGTTCCAGGAATATGAAAAGAAAAGAAAATTTGGAGAGAAAAACAAAGGGAAAGAGCAAGAGAGAAAGTCCTCAGAAAGGAATGCTAGCACAAAGACAGGATGTAAACAGCAGAGCTCTCACTAAACTGCCAAACCACAGCTGCACTTCTCCTTATCCACACACACACACACACACACACTTTTTTTTTTCTTCATCTGGTTAAAAAGTCAGACACATGTATGAGAAAGGATGAAGGACACAGAAGGAATTTGCTTCAGGTGGCAGTTTCCTTCATTTAGTCTAGGGGTTTTTCAAAAAATAAATAAATAAATGCATAATTGTACAAACACAAGCAAAGAAAAAAAGGACTAGAATTATTTTTTGCTGTAAATAAGAAAAATAGATTCAAATTTTGTTTGATTTCTGAGTCTTTAACTTTTAACACCATTTTTGAAATGGCAGCATCATAGCACAAACCCACATGTGCCTGTTGCAGTTTTACATGTGCCTGTGGACGTACCATGTCTCTGTTTATCACGGCTGTTGACCTGGTTTCTACAGACTGCTACAGGTTGTTCCAGGTTTGTCTAGGTTGTTACAAATTGTTACTGGTTGCTGCTGGTCATCATTCACGGCTACAGGTTAATATAAATTGTCACAAGTTGATGCAAGTTGTCACATTTTTGTAACAGTTGTGATAGATTGCTATACTGTAGGTTGTCACAGGTTGTCCCAGACTGTAACATGTTACATCACAGGTTCCTACAGGTTGCTACAGCTTGTCACCGTGTGCTACAGGTTGTGGTAGAGTACTACAAGTTGATACAAGTTGTCACAAGGCTGTTACAGGTTACTGTAGGTTTCTACAGGTTGATACAAATTGTGGAGGTCTGCTACAGGTAGCTACAAGTTGTTACTGATTGCAAAAGGTTGTCACACTACTAAAGGTCACACTAAGGTTGTCACAGTGTGATATGACACGAGTTGCTACGGGTTGCTACAGGTTGTCACAGGCTGTTACAGGTCAAACCACAGGTAATTTCGGGTTGCTACAGGTTGCTATACATTGCTACTGTACGGATTGCTACAGGTTGTCACAGATCACACTACAGGTTTTCAAAGGTTAACACGAGTTGTTACAAAATGTCACAGGTTGCTACAAGTTGTAACAGTTGGAAAAAGGTTGCTACAGGTGGTCATAGGCTATTACGGGTTGCTACAAGTTGTTATGGATTAATATATGTTGTCATAGGTTGATATGAATTATTACAAATCATCACAGTTGCTACAGGTTGTCACAGGTTGTCTCGGTTTCATACTATAAAGACCAAATACTTTCAAATGGAGATTTATTTTGTATTTTTCTGCAGTTCTTGCACAACATTCGCGCTCTAAACATTACTTGTGAAGCATTTGACCTAATAGTATGAGACGCACTATCGCCACCTACAGGGGTGGCATGCCCATGTTTCATTTTTTCAAGTGAACAATATGTATTTGTAAAATTTATGTTCACGTAAATGTGGAATATTTTTTGAAAACGAGTCTGGAAAAGTAAAACCAATATGTCCTTGGAGTGACTTGTGTGTGTAAACATATCTAACGTATTTGATTCAAACAGTAAATAACACTACACATGGGCTTGTTTTCTGTAAAGGTCTTTGTAAACATGTCGGTTCAATCGAGTTGTGTACAGAAAAACCAGAATATTGCTTATTTATATTGTACATATATACACAGCTACGAAGATGCTCCCTGTGCCATTTGTTAGCATAAATCCTCAGCTCAGTATAAACAGACCTGATGGAAACAAGAAAACCCCAAATTCGACTCTCCTCCGAATGGCAGGTGTGTGTGTGTGTGTGTGTTTGTGTGTGTATGTGTGTAGAACAGAAAGAGTGAGTTAAACCTGTGCAGCCTGTATGCCTGTTGATCTTTAGTCATGCTGTCATGAGAGCCGACTTGCCTGAAGCTCTGAGATCTCTCCTCTTCCTCATCTTCTTCTTCCTCTATCCCTCCATTCTGGACGTCATTCTGATTTTGCTCATCCTCTTCTGTTCCTTTCATAGCAGACCAGGTCCATTTGGCCCATTGCATGGGCGACAGCCACGACATCTCTTCTTAAAAAAACGTGCGCGCACACGTCTTCACGGATCTGCAGCCGAGCTTGTGTCTCTTTCTCTCTCCTCCTCTCTTCTGTTTTTTTTCTCTCTCTTTCTCTCTATCCTCCTACGTCCTCTGGTCACGTTTCATCGCATTTTCTTGCTTCGTGCAATTTCTGTCTTCTTATTCTAAGGTAATTCACCCTGTGTTTGTCTTCTCTCGCTCTCTCCTCTTCTTGAGATGTTTTTCTTCAGCAGCAGGAAACTTCACGTGGCACTCGAGTCACGTTTCATGCCAATTTCTTTTTCTGATGATGTTTGATTTCTTCTTTTGATGTCAAGCCCTTTCTCTCTCTCGATCTCTCATTCTATCTCTTTAATTCTAACCCACTCTCTTGTTTTCTTTATCTTCCAAAAGCCGTCAAAACTCTTTAAACTGTTTGTTCTTCACACACGGTTACTGCTTCTTCCTTTTTTTGTGTCAGCTTCCTCAATCTCTCTCTCTCTCTGTTCTCTAAACTCAGAATACCACAGCACTGATCAGCTGTCTCGCTCTCCCTCCCTCTTTCCCCTCTAGGGTTGGATCGGACTATTTGGGAGAAATGGACGGGGGGGAAGAGACCGGAGACCTTCCATTCAAAAGGTTTTTAAAAAAAACCCTGCTTTGTTGTTTTTTTCAGCCCGGCTGGTTTATCAGCTCACCCCCATTTTTTTCATCATGAATGGTATGGTCCTAGTCAGGCAGACCTTGGGTAGTGTCAATCAAAATGCAAAAAAGGGGGAACCAACCACAGCGTGAGAAAGTGTGTGTCGGAGATAGAGACTGAGGGAATGTGAGAGACTTTATTTGTGTGTGTGTATGCATGTGTGTGAGTGTCCATGGTTCCAGCAGAGAAGCTGTGGAATGCAAATCCTCTCTCTCTCACACACACAGACAGACCCAGGCACACAAGTACCTGTTCGCTATGCCTTTTAGTGCTCTGCCTGAAGCAATCTCTGTTCTCATCTACCCATCAACTTTACTACCCCCGCACAGGGTTGCATGGGCACATTCCCATACAAATGTCTCATTTCCCATCAATCACGGTGATAACACAAACGGCTCTGCAAAGTGCACATGCAAGGGATTGTTCAGGATCAGGAGAACTTAATGCAGTTTGAGCTTCAGTTCAGACTTCAATTAGTTTGTAAACAAGAGAACCTATAAGGGGTTTATGGACATCTGTACTTAGAGCAAGCCTTTTAGCAAGGATCCTGAGTGTCATTTAGTTAAAGAAACGTAATCCTTATAGAGTTCCAGAATAAAACAATTGAGGACGTGTTATTATAAGAACTAGTCAGGAATGGTGATTGATGGTCAACATGAAGCAGAGTGACTATTACCATGTTAAAGTTGGTTATTTTCCCAATAACAGCCTGCCTAAAGTGATTTATTCCTTTAACACCATAGCAGTTCAACCACATTGATTGCTGTGGTAATGACGAAGGAGGCATCTCCATTTCCATTTCCGTTTCTTTAATGATCTTCTCACTCGGTTTTTAACCATGTGTCCATGCCCATGCCACGTGTTCGTGTGAACTTGATCTTCTACGTCGTGTTGTGAGTGACATAATGGACAGTTTGAAATCCAGTTTGAGCACTTAGAGCGCCTGACTGAGACACACTCTTTTGCAATCCAATCTAAATCTGATTTCAAATCACCTCTCCATGTGGTTTATATCAGATTTGCAAAAATCTGATTCAATTTGTTGTTTTACTGTTCAGACTAGATAAAGCAATCTGATTCCAAACAGATTCCAATATGGATATAACCGAAATATGATTTGGGCTGGCAATCATAAACAAGGCCTAAGAAACCACTGAGCAAATCCCTCTGTCTACAAGATATATACTGAACATCTCACCAACACCAACTAAATGTCTCCTCAAGGGAAACTATACATCAATGATTATACATGGTTAAATCCATTTTCACTTCAAACAAGATGTAATACAAGTGAGTTTTACAGTATAATCTGTAAACCTTACTGTACCCATCTATTTCCCATAATTTTCTACATAAAGTGTAAAAGGTTTTGCTCTGTAGCCTTCACTGCTGCAACAAACATTTCCTTTATTGGTCTGATTAACATTTATATCAAGTAATAAAACTGAGTTTATACTTTTACCATGGGAAGTCGAACACACAAATAGTAAATGTCCAGAGAATGTTGTTGTCTAGCAACTTAGAAATATGAACTGCTAACAGTTATCTAGCAAGTAGTTAGCTATACAGTATTAAGTGTATAGTTTATATAGTATAAAAGGCATAAAGGAGGTGAATCAAAAGAAAAAAACACATCAAAAATATTCACATTTCCCTCAGAAGTGTTGGTAAAATCATGACTCCATATATATATAAATAACAATTAGCATCAACTGCTAACTTACTTCAACTCTGACAGAACCAATAAAATGATTAGAAAGCTTTTTCAGTATTAATAAATAACAAACATGAGCAGTTCATATGGAAAAGTCTACCAAACTGTATCTGAGAATTAATTTTATTTTCATTAAGCTTGGCTAACATCCTCTAACACTTATTTATTGCTGTGTTTCTTAGCACACTCTTTTTGTTAACCGGCTAATGCTAGCTACATTTATATAACAATATCATTGTAATCCATGAACATGATCAAGAAATTACTGAAAAATTCTTTGTAATTATTGTAATATATATATATATATATCTTTGTAAAATTTTTGTAAAATGATATATTACTGTAAAATGTAACTGAGGAATTGCGACCTAGAACAATACAGTGTCTCTGTCCTGTCAGAGACACAGCAGACTACATTCTCCAGCCCAAATAAACTTGCTAAAAATAAAGCATGTGTGTGTGTTTGTGGCTGTTGCTACGCTCAGCACAGCAAACAATCCCATTGCAGGCTGAACACTGACATGCTGCGTCTTTAACAAGCACTCACATCGGTCAAATGGGAAAACAGATCACTGGCAGTGTGCTTATGTAACAGTGTGTCATTAGAGTGGAGATGAGCAGTGGAGTGTGAGAAATAGACAGCATTTTATACTCGGGGAAATGTCGGCGGAGAATGCTGTGTATAATGCTTTATTTTCCCCAGAAGTGTTTCCAGTTTCTGGATGGTTCTCGGTGGATGGCTGCCAATAATCAGTGTTAATGCAAATTAATATTTTGTACTGTATGTGTACCGTATATACTGTAAGTGTATGAGCACATTCCTTGAGCAGTGAAACCTGACAAATGACGGCATCCAGGCTGAAAGTGATGTGACAGATAGTGTGTAAGCCTGCTGTGGCTTGATCTCCAGTAGCAATGCGTCATATTGTTTCCTAGCCAGCTTAACTCTTAATTTAAAAATAGAGAGCTGACTCCTACTACTGAGTTCCAAATGTCACTACAAAGAGAACGTCATTATTTTCTATCTCTCTCTCCGTTTTCTTTTTCAATAACCAAAGTAAAGGAATTACTTCTAAATAACTCCCAAATAAACTTAGGCTGCACTACGGAGTACAGTATATAATACCGTATATAAGATGTATGGGCTGAATCCTAAATAGAAATATAGTGAAATTATAACACTATTTAGTGCCTATACCTACAGTATAAAGGAAGTAGATACTGTAAATACACACAGAGTGAACAAGCCAATATTTATCATCCTTTTTAGTGCATGTTTGCAGAAAGTGAATTAGAAGTTATAAATTAATCCAAACACCCAACTACTACTTTAGTGCATTTATGTAGGAAGTAGTGACTAATCCCACCAAAATTGAAACCGCTGTTCATTCCAGGAGATTTATCCCACTTCCTCCCTGGACAACTTTATGATCTCACCTACTTTACAATCACTGCATGTGACCTTGGTGTAACCATGGACAATCAGCAGTCCTTTCCCACTCACTCACACTTCCAAATTTTATTTTTTACATCAGAAAGGTTGCCCATTTCTATCTACACAGCCACCCAGGAGATTAAGATTTGATTAATTGTCATATATACCTTATAGCACAGTGAATAGATTTTTTCTCACATATCCCACTTAGGAAGCTGGGGTCAGAGCTGGGGTCAGCCCGGATACAGTGGAGCAGTCAGGTTGACGCTTCTGTAGGCTTGAACCCCTGACCGTCCAATCAGTAACCCAGAGTCTTAACCATTTGAGCCACCACTGCCACAACTCATGCCAGGCAGGTCTCTCTCTGTGCACCATTTGACCTTTGCTAGTGATCTAGAATGTAACACTTATTGGCTTGTCCCACAGACTCAGGGTGCATGGAAAGCATGCATCAAGACTCTTGTCTGTTCCAAGCTCCAGGTATCTTGCTCTAGATATCAGCTCAGGAACAGCTTTAGAGATTGAGGTCTACAATTTAAAGACCTACTTTTTCCTTAAGTACTTTTGTTAACAAAAAATAACAAACAAAAGAAACCATCCAACAGTGTTTTATATGGATGGCACTGATGGACAGTAACAAAGTGAGCCACTGTCAGCACTATCAGCAGTTTCTGTTCAAGGCCACTGTCTCCCCAGTCACTGCTGTGCGGGTGTGAACGTGTTACAGTACATCAGTGTTCAACTGTAACTGGTGCAAGTGAAAAATGGATGCTTCAACTTTGGATTAAACGCAGAGGACTGCCATCCAAGGGCATTCTTGTTTGACGATGCACATCCACACACTTCTACCCACACTGTCGTCACTAAAAACGTCATTTTGAGGTGTTAAAGCATCCTTCCTATAGGTATGATGTTGCTCCATCAGACTTTCATCTGTTTTGGTCCCCTGAAAGCAGCCCTACAAGGATGAAGATTCAGTTCTGATGAAGAAGTGAAGACAGTGGTGCATTCATGTCACACAGCTCAGGCTAAAACATTTTTTTAATGAGGGAATACGAAAAATTGTTAACAGACAAAATGTTTTGAAAAGCAAGCAGATCATGCCCAAATTGATGTCTGTCTTTTTTTCATTTCATTAAAATTAATTCTATAGCCAAAGTGTAAATCATTTTTGACTTACTTTTGTATTTATCAATTGATACTTTAAAGCACTTATTATGTATTATTATTATTTGGATAAGGGCATCTGCCAAATGTAATCTGAATGTGCAACATACTGTAAGATAGAAAGACTTATTTATTTATTTTTGATGCATTAAATGCACAATGGATGCACAAATCCAACCATTTTGGACAGATTAGAATAGTTAGGGTTTTTTTTTCCGCTTATCGAAATCATGTTTGTTGTCCACTGGACGCTATAGGACAATGAAACTAAGACTAAGACTCTAACACTGTTTCAATAAAATTAGCATTAAAAAATTAACAAAAAATTAGATACAAACTACATCAGTCTGTCTATAAGCCACGTCACCTATCTGGATCGGGTACCAAACTCCTGAGACACACCTTATTATATAAGGTATAATGAGGCTGAAGGCAATGTGTTTCGAATTTAACAACAGTTTATGAGGTTCGTTGTTTCCAGACAGCCACCCAGACCCAATGGGAACTTTTTTTTATGTATTATTTGCCTTTTTAACTGTTAAGGACGCAAAGCTGAGATTCCACTCTTGCGGCTGAGCAGAACCGCATGAGCACGGGTCAGATTTCAAACGCTTTGGACATGTGCCACAACAGAAGCCAGAGACAGGGGAATAAAAAAGGAGACCCTATGTGTGTGTATGTGAGAGAGTCTCTGAAATTCTGAAAAATGCCCTGATGCAATTGTTCTGTTTCTTTAAAAACACAATAACAAACCTTAAATGTTGGAAGATTTTGCCCAAATCAAGTCTTAGCTTCAAGTGTTGAAGTTCTGAACACTTTGCAGAAGGTAAAAGAAGTAGGTCCAGGAAAAAAATGTTGAGGCCAGTGTTAATTACAGAGTTAAGAATATTTGTGGTGCTGAAAAACTGATTCCACTCAGCCGCAAACAGAAACGCCCTGCCCTGGGTTAGCCAGATGTGCTCGGGTTCGGCTCAGTTACTGTAGTTACAGACCGACATTTTCCAACTTGGCCCTAGTGCAGATTTTGTTTTTTTTTGGCTCCGTTTGGACTGGTTTGGATTGCCATGGTTCACTTTTGTTTTGCCCTGACTCAGGGTGTTTTGGACCCAAAAGCAAGACCATTGCTCATTCTCCTAGTTCTAGAATGCTAACTACTTTCTTGTCTCGTTGTTTTGATGTTATTTAATCAAATTTATCTTCATTCCTTGATTTTTAATTCTATTTAGTGCGGTTGAATTAGATATTTACATTTGTTTTAATAGGGTCACTTTGGTTTTCATTTGCTCAGTAAGGTATAATTGCTGTCCTTTGTCTCGAGCTTTGATGTATTTTTGGTTGCAATTGATTAAGTTTGATTAAGTTTGATGAATAGGTTTCATTCTTTCAGGATTAATTTGGTATTGGTTTCTTTCCATTTTAAACCAATTTGGACTGGTTTCTTTCGTAGTGGTTGAATTCAGCATTTATCTGTCTGTCTGTCTGTCTGTTTAGCTGGTCAAATTTTATTTAGTGTTTTTTTTGTTTGTTTTTCATTTTGGTTAAATTTGGCGGTTAGGTCTCTTTTGGCCAATTTTATTTCCATTTTAGCCAAGTTTGGTGTTTATTTTTCCTCCTTTTTTTGGCCTAGTTTGTTCCATTTCTTGGCTTGGTTTACTTCACTGAGGACCAACTTATTAAAAGTGATCCTCAGTTTATTAGTCAGACGAGTGAAATGGACTAGAAAAGAAGGTGAAAGGCAAAAATGTCAGGAATCTCAAAAAGCCACAGGAGGGTGTGTACGCTCTGAAACTGATTTACCGAGATAGGCCTCTAATGAGGGTTAGGTGGAGAGCCGAGACAGAAAATGACCAGCTTGAAGCTCATGAAATTGGCTAATAAGTAGTTAGTGCATGAGATAATGCTCTACATAAATCATCACGCTCAGGTAAGCCTGACAGAGGAAACGGGGAAGCTGACTGGATAGGAATTCCAGAACGTGCGGAACCAAAAAACATCTGCTGCTTTAGCAGATACACAAAGTAGACGTGAAGACTTATCTTTTCAACAACTCATACTGTATGGTCATAAAGGAAATGTTCTAAAATTAGCTTCATATTTATTTTAATTTCTATTTATTTATAGATTTATTAATTTTTAATTGAACTATGGAACTGGAAGTTATGAGTTCACCTACTGTATAAACTCTTACAAATTCAGCTAATGAGGTTTAAATAAACACATGAAACATAATCTGGAGCAACAGGACTGACTGTTCTCTCTCAATTCCTCCTTAAATGTTTCTCATGAATAGGTTTCATAGTAAAGTCTCGGAAACTGAGGTATCTCTAGGTGGATCCTGCAGCTACATAACTAGGGTGCAAAAACATTTGTTCACGACACAAGAAACCAGTTTATAAACGAGCCAAACCTGGTTTCAGATTATTAACATACGAATGGTTGATTCCGTTCATGTATTTAAAATTGAAAAGGAGCAGAAATCGGTTTAATCTCTTCTGGGAGTGTGTCGTAGGGCGAGTCGAGGTCACAGGAAGTGCTGCAGTGGGGGAATAACGGACGGAAAACAGACCTGACTGAGACAGAAAGAACAGGAAGTGAGCAAGTGAGCCAAGAAGTGTTCAGGGAGCCACAAATAGCAGCGATGGGGTAGAATGAGTGAGTCAGACAGGACCGGTGCCCCAAAAAATCTCTTGCTCTCTCACTCTCTCTCACACACACACACACACACACACACACACACACACAATGGGCTCTGTAGAAATAGTTTCATTGCCTTAGAGCAAAAACAACGTTTCTTTTAGGAAATCTTAGAAAGGCAACACCGAGCTCACTGTTCTGATAAAAACACAGGCCACTACACTGCAGAAAAAGACTCGATCCCAAACACTAAAACTCCTGCCAATTAACTATTTCCAAGATTCTACAGAACTTAGAACCCAATTTATTGTTTAAAATCACGACATTGCATAAACTCGATGTACTTACGCACATCTTTACCATCACCGTAATTTGTTTAATAAAGTACTTTAAAAAACAAAATTAATATGTACTACTCCAGTACTACTTTTATCTTTAATTAGTTATAGAATAGAAATTTAAGGTAGAACATTTAACCCCAGAAAACTGGGGCTGTAGCGCACAAGGTGGGGAAGACCCTGGACAGGGTGCCAAGACATTGTACGGCACACACTCTATGGGCAATTTACATTTACGCATTTGGCAGACGCTCTTATCCAGAGCGACTTACTTATCTCATTACACATCTGAGCAGTTGAGGGTTAAGGACCTTGCTCAAGGGCCCAACAGTGGCAACTTGGTGGTTGTGGGGTTTGAACCTGGGATCTTCCGAACCGTAGTCCAATGCCTTAACCACTGAGCTACCCCTGGCAATTTTGCACCGGTTTACCAAATATGCATGTCTTTTGACTGTGGGAGAAAACCAGAGTACCAGGAGGAAACCCACCAAGCACAGGGAGGACATACAAACTTCCAAGACGTGAATCAAACCCTCGATCTTGGAGGTGGTAGACCAGATCTAACAACTACACCCCAATGCTGCCTCAATTAAAAGTCATGTCAAATTTAAAGAATTAGATTTATAATTAAAAGGCCAAGAAAAATAAATCATAAATCATAAATCCATGGAGACAGACAGATGGAGACAGAAGAGCTATTTCATCGTCTGCCATAACGAATTGGATTTTCCAACCAATATTATTCATTTGGCTGGTCAGAAATGTTAAGAACCATATTGCACCAGCCTAAAACAAGCAATAAGTTTCTTCATTTTTCCTCCACTGCTCTTGATGCCATTCAGAGCATACCTTGACGTCATGTTTTTTTCAAAGCCGAGCTGCATCACTGATGCACTTATGTAATCGAAATGTATTGCAAATAATTTATAACAGGTGGACAACACAATAAAAACATCCACTAAATTTATTTATTAAGCTGCTGTACACTAAATCTGATTTTAATCGATTTCCAGACAGCACGAGCTTTAAGCTGAGGAAGCAAAAGGGGTTGTTTTCTACGGCTCAACCGGCAGCTGTTTGATTCGGTTTTGCCTGAGATTTAATATTACTAAATATATAAATTCTTCATTTTAAACTGAAGGTGTTCAGATTTGCGTTTAAAGAAGGCTTCAAGGACAGCGCGGTGATGAGACTCTTACAGTAGCTGCAATAAAATATTTAAATGGTGCAGACTTTTTAAAGAAGGACGTACAATTTTGCCTGACAGGCTTTGAAGCTCACTGCAGTCATTCCCATAAACATTATTAAAAATTACAGGAAATTTTTTGGAAGTTATTGCTACATCCCCTATACAGTCCTGACCTCACACCAAGCCATGTCCACATGTTTGAGCCATTAAAGGAGTTCCTGGGAGGCCAGCGTTTCAAACATGAAGCAGGCAGTCTGATCATGGCTCTCGTGTACTGAGAGAACTTTCTCCCCTGATGGTATCCAAGCACTAGTGAAACACTGGGCTAAGTGCATTAGTGTCACAGGGGATAATACAGAGAAATAAAAAAAAGCCTTTACTCTCATAACTGTGTCCTGTTATTCTGCGCAATCAAAAATCCAGGTTTGACTCAACGCCCCTCGTATATTAGATTGCAGTTTTTCCCCCTCACTATAAAACAGAACAAAGTATCTCCAGAGTAAAGGAGAGTAGTTTATGCTTCCTCAGAAATACAGCAGAAGTGAGTCACTTCAGAAACGCTCATTCATACCATCATTATATATACAGAAATACTGTATATATATAAAAACAATGACTATAGAAATGACAAAGCAAAATTCTTGAGCTTATTTTGTGACATCACTGTAACTCACTTTTAAATCAGGTTTCACAAGACGCTCAATGTCTTAAACAGAAAGGTGATGTATGCACAATCGAACCCAGTTTACGTACCAGCCAGCATCAGCTGATCAAGAGGAGGTTATTATTCAAACTTTATGTTTTAACTGAACATGATTTATGATTCAGTATGAGGCACAAAAAATGCTTTTAAAAACTGAAGATCAATTTTTATTAATCACGTTACGTACTAAACTGGAGCGCACTACTGTTGTCATGGAAACCAGCGCATCGAAGAACAGGATGTTTTGATGCATTCAAAACTGCATTACTAATATTATCTCACTGTGGATGTCTCCCAAACCACAGACATTTCTTACTATATAGGTCACATACAGTATACTATTATACTACAGTATACCATATAGACCACATATATAAAAATGTGCTCTGTACACTTGCCCTATACACTATGTAGGCCACATTAAAACCTCACTATAAAAAGCCTCCCTGTTAAATGTGTATTTCTGCTTATGTACATTTGTAAATAAACTTATGAACAAAGATATGGAATATAAAATCATTTCATCTTTACTGTGAGCTGAACTGTTACGTCACAGTGTCTTCATTAACACATGCTCACTGTGCCATCTAGTGGTCAAAAAGCAAACAGCACCACTAAAAATGGCACAACTAAACATTCAGTCTAAATCGCGACTTACAGTTTTTTCTGATTGCTTAAACAGTAATAATGATTCCTGTAGCACAATTTCTAAAATTATTAATAGTTGTAGAAAAACTATTCACTGAGTTTGCAAAATTAAAAGCACAAACACTGCTTTGCACACAGTTTGCACTTTTATAACACACAATTTGCAAATGTATAAATACAATCTAATCCACAGCACTCCTTTTGCAGAACTGTAAACACAACTCAGTACTTTACACACAATTTCCAAATTATCAGAACACTCCTAGTAAAACTATACACATTTATGGACATTTTTTACACTTTTTGTGTAACTGTTTGACCACACTGCACATGTGAAAACAGTTTTATATAATTAGTTCACTTTGCAATCAGCTTGAGCACTATAAATAAGCCACAGGTAAGCTTTCAATGTGGAGAACAATGGAGGGCAGACTGAGAAGAGTGAGAATTAGAGGAGGGCGAGGAAGAGGAAGAGGACGAGGACGTGAAGGAGCAGGTGGAAGAGGAGGAGGACAAAGACTAGGAGGTGAATTTAGAGGAAGAGGACAGGGAGGTGAAGAGGAAGGAGGAAGGATAAGAAGAATCAGAATTCCTGATGACATCAGAGCAACAATAGTAGACCATGTAATCAACCATGGAATGACCCTAAGGGAAGCTGGCCAACGGGTTCAGCCTAACCTCAGCCGCTACACTGTAGCAAGTATCATAAGGACATTTCGAAATGAGAATCGGTTAGTACAGTTACTTCATACTACAGTAAGTTTTCTAGTAGCACCATACCCTAATGAAAAACAATACAGTACTTGACATGTAAAAACTGAATTTGTTACTTTACAGAGTTGCTAGAAATCCAGCATCTGGGGGCAGACAAAGAATGTTCACTGAAGAACAAGAGACTCATATAGTCAATATGGTGTTGGCCAATAATTCCATTAGGCTGCGAGAAATACAGCAGCGCATAATAGAGGATACCATCACATTCCAAAACATAAACAACGTGAGCATCTCTGCATTATCTCGTGTACTGGCACGAAATAGAATAAGAATGAAACAAATTTACAGAGTCCCTTTTGAAAGAAACAGTGAGCGCATAAAACAACTGCGATATGAATATGTTCAGGTAAGCTATAATATCATTGGTACTGAATGTGGAAGTCCATCCTGTAGTGCTGTGTATGAACCTGCTGTGCTGCATTTGTTTTGTCTTTTCCAGAGAGTGATGGAGCTAGAGGCAGATGCCATGGGTCATGAACTGATTTATGTAGATGAGGCAGGTTTTAACCTAACTAAAACAAGGAGACGTGGCAGGAACCTTATTGGACAACGTGCTATAATCAATGTGCCAGGACAGCGTGGTGGTAATATAACTATGTGTGCAGCTATGAGTCAAAATGGTGTTGTGCACCATCATGCAATCCTGGGCCCATATAACACTGCACACATTATTACATTCCTGGATACCCTATATCATACACTCACTAATGTTCAGAGAGCAGAGCAGATGAGATATGTTATCATATGGGACAATGTTAGCTTCCATAGGGCTGCTTTGGTCCGCAACTGGTTCACAGATCACCAACTCTTTACTGTACTAAACCTCCCCCCATATTCTCCATTCCTGAATCCAATCGAAGAATTCTTCTCTGCCTGGCGCTGGAAGGTCTATGACCGTCATCCCCATCAGCGCATGGCTCTTTTACAGGCAATGGAAGAGGCATGTGAGGATATTGACCAGGCATCATGTCAGGCCTGGATACGGCACTCAAGAAGATATTTTCCACGGTGCCTTGGACAAGAAGACATTGCTTGTGATGTCGATGAAATTCTGTGGCCGGACCCAGAAAGACGACATGATTGATATTTTCTCTCTCTCTCTCTTTCAGTGAAATTGTATGTTTTTTTGTGCTTCGTTTTGATATGTATGAATAAACATTCATACTTACAGTAAGTAAAATTTGAATCCTTGTGTGTTTGTATGACAAAATTATGTCAAAAGTATTACTTCAAATTCACCTACCTTGTGCACAGAGAAAGCAAAAGCCAGATGTGTTTTTTATTTATACCATCAGTGTGTAGTTGGCACTTTGTGTGCTTATAAATATGATGGTTAGTGTTAACTGTTTGGTACAAAAATACCATTTTTACAAAGGTTTGTAGAGTTAAACAAGATGTATACTCTTTTGCAAGAGAACTAAAATGTTTTGATAATTGGGTGAAAGGTTTTCTTATTTGTGTGTAGAGTTTTGCAAAAATAGCCAATAGTTACAAAAAATGTGCTTAAGCAATCAGAAAAAACTGTAAACCCACATGAGTTTATGTTTTCACAAGCTGTTAATAATGTTGTAGTTAGTAACAATTTAGCAAAAATACAAATGTACACAACATCCTTATCACACTTCATAAGACAATTCATTACACTATAGTAAAGGTTTTCTCTGTACATTAATATCTTTACATATCATACATTGAAGGCCTTGAAACCAGTCAAAACAAAAATTCTGTCTGTCTGTTTGTCTGTCTGGAGTCCCAAACCATACTCCATTATATTCCAATATAGTATATAGATCACATATCTACTGTATAGAGCTTTAATAGCGGCCTTTAGCTCTTCTACATTGTTCAGTCTCATGTCTCTCATCTTTCTCTTGGCAATGCCCTAATGGCAATAGAGTCTCTATAGGGTTCAGGTCAGGCAAGTTTGTTGGCCAATCAAGCACAGTAATCCCACGGTCATTGAACCAGGTTTTGGTGCTTTGGCAGTGTGGACAGGTGCCAAGTTCTGCTGGAAAATGAAGTCAGCATCCTCGTCTGCGGAAGGAAGCATGAACTGCTCCAAAATCTCCTGGTAGATGGCTGCGTTGACCCTGGACTTAATGAAGCACAGTGGACCAACACCAGCAGATGACATGGCTCCCCAAACCAACACAGACTATGGAAACCTCACAACCTCACATCTTGCAGTATGTGCCTCTCCATTCTTCCTCCAGACTCTGTGTCCTTTGTTTGCAAATAAGATGCAAAAAAAAAAAGTTGCTATCATCAGTAAAGAGAACTTTGGACCACTGAACAACAGACCAGTTCTTTTTTACTTTAGCCCAAGTAAGACGCTTCTGATGTTGTTTGTTGTTCAGGAGCGGCTTGACAGGAGGAATACGACATTTGAAGCCCATGTCCAGGATCCGTCTGTGTGTGGTGGCTCTTGATGCACTGACTCCAGCCTCAGTCCACTCCCTGTGAAAGTCCACAACACTTTTCCCTTCCACATAACTTTTTATAAATGTGCTTTGATACAGCACTGGGAATATCCAACTTCTTTTGCAATTATCTTTTGAGGCTTTCCCTCCTTATGGAGGATGTCAATAATGGTTTTCTGCACAACTGTCAGGTCAGCAGTCTTTCCCATGATTGTGCTTTCTACTGAATCAGACTAAAGACCATTTAAAGGCTCAGGAACCCTTTGCAGGTTTTATGGCTTAATTATCTGATTAGAGTCGGACACCTTGAGCCTCGAATATTGAACCTTTTCACAATATTATAATTTTCTGAGATTGTGGATTTGGGGATTTTATGAGCTGTACAGGTATGCCATAATCATCTCAATTATGAGAAATCACAGCTTGAACTATCTTGCTTTGCATGTTATGAGTCTATCTCATAAATGAACTTTTGCATGATATTCTAATTTTGCGAGTTTCACCTGTAGATATCTGCATGAGGTTTAACCTGGGCCATAAGGGAAATCAAAAGCCATGTTATGAACCGGAGTTATGTGCCGGATTTAAAAATCTACTGTAAAATAAGCTACCTGCCTAATGTAAACAAATACCTGAACCAATAGATATTCATTAGAAAAGATAAACTGAATATTTTTACTGGGATTACGTAATATTTGCACCACTGAAATAACAGCGCTTAAGTGGCATAAGTAAATTTTAACACAGTGGAGTTGTTTTAAGACAAAACTTCATCTTTATCTGATATACTTTTGCGATTTCTCATTTCTCATATTTAATAAGGAGGATAAATAATAAGAAGACTATTTCACAGCCAGGATGAACACTGAGCCGCTGAGCTCCATTTCAATTTAAATCACTGTAGAGAGTATTAAATACTGGGGCTGAGTGATACGGGAAAAAATATGATCATGATATTTTTTCCATATTTATCGATATCAGATATCACAACCATGATTTATATAAAACAAATGCAAATGCAGACCCACTGGATGTTGTTTATTGTTCGTAAGTCTGCTGTGCGTTAGATCTGTCCATATTGAATAAAAACGTCCAAAGTCTATTGTCGCATTGACATACAATTTATTGTTTCATTGATCGTTCTTTTGCCCAGCCCTATTAAGGACACTTCAGAGGCTTAACACACAGCATTTAAAACACACACAGGCTTTAGAATACACACATGCACATCCATCATTTTCTTGTTTTCCATCAGGAACAAGGTCTAGAACAACCAGCACGCAGAAGAAAGGAATCATTTCATCATAACATTATGACCAATCACAACACAAACTGCACGCATAATCTAAAGGTGTAAAAATAGTTCTTAACCCTTTGATCTGTAAGAATTATATGGTACTGTAGGTCTGCATACATGACGTTAAAGAGCTTTGACTTTGACAGTACTGTGCACCCGACCATGTAAACACAGGATACATAGCACACTAAAGAAGGAAGGATAAAGAGCATTCATGGTGTTTAATGATTAAACATTACATCAGCTTTTATGGTTTTATTGTAATGATAAGTGAGAGTTGTACAGTGAGACGTGGACCAGTCACAAACCAGCTTACTGTACATGTATACCACAGTAAAGAGCTATATACACAAGATTTTACTGACCGCCTTCAGCTTTTACGGTGCACAGTGTGCTGGTGAAATCATGTGTGAAATTGATTCTTCATGACCGCAAAACCACACTTTTACATTTTGAATCCTGGAATATTCCCATTCCGCCAGAAAAGAAAAACTCCATAGATGTGATAACCTGGTCATCATTACATTCAGGTCATCAGCTGATTTCATTTTATTGTCACATAACGTTGCTGAGTCTAGACCTGAGCAACTGAATCAACCCCCGATCATTTTTCTGCCTCCACAAGCTTGTACAATGGACACTATACATAACGGGTGCATCGCTTCATGCTTCCCTTCTTACCCTGACCTTGCTCTGGTATAGGGTGGACTCATAAGATCACATGAGCTTTGCTCCACGGTCTAGTCTTGATGCTCCCAAGCTTTTTTTTTTTCTGATGAGTCTCACTAACAAGTATCTTTGTTACTGTATGTCCAGCTGTTTAGTCCCAATCCTGTGAGCTCTCATCACACCTTATGTGTACAGTAGGAATCCTTTTTTTTCCCACTGTTAAACATAGCTGTGATACAGTAACTAATGTAGTTTTACCATGCAACTTCACCAAGCATTTCAGTGATCTTTATTCATGATTTCTTCCACAAAGTTGAAATGTTCAACTGGTTCCAATAAAGTAGTGGGCAGTTCTTAACCCAATTCCAATCATTTAAAATCTCTTTAATTGTTTTTGGTACTGGATATACTGTAGGCCAATAATATGAACCTTTTAAAGTGGTTTAACCTTTTTTTTTTTTGGGACACTTTTTTTTTAGACACAACTTGACTTCATATGGAATTTTGTCAAATGTCATGATTGTGAAAGAACCTTGAAAATGCTAACTCAAATAAAATCTCAATTACTCCTATTAAAATCCAAAGATTTTCTATTATAATTAATCTAAAAACTCATCCTGAAACTCATATAACCCTCTCAGTCAAAGTGAAAGTGAGCTCATTTCTCTGGCAGCATCTGCGACTTTCCACACACATTTTACATTCATGCAGATTAGCCAGGAGAAAAGTGTGTCCCTGTGTTTGCATACACAAATGAACGTTATGAACAGCAGTAATGCTCACATATGGGCTGATAGGTTTACTTATTAGGGTGGGCTCTGGAGCATGAAGGCTAATGCAGCTAGCAAGGAAGCTTCCAGCTTCTAGTTTAGCACTGCACAAAGCACGCATCTCAGTAACCGACGACACACTTGTGTGTGTGTGTGTGTGTGTATATATATATATATAATTCAAACTGAAACCATTTGTAATGTTCTAATGAGGATGTGGCTCCCTGGCTGGTGTGTTTGCGTTCCCATTCATGCATCCTCTCTTTGACCACTTGAGTTCACCTTCTGAGTCATTTTCAAAGTAAGCAATTGCAAACGGCGTTCGAGTCAAACCAAGACTTCTAATAAAATTTCTTGTGAATGAAAGCTTAAAACCGATTGACGTTTACAGCAGACTTGGATAATGATACTCTTAGCCGCGGGAAAACATTTGAATTGTGCAAATTTTTAAAGATGGCTGCATGTCAATGAATGACGATATTAGGTGTGGTGGATCCAAGCCCACTGCAGTTGTTCCTACAAACACTAAGCGAGTGAAACACTTGATCCTTAAAAAATCGACTGATAGTTTGCTGCAAACTTACAGAAGAGGCGCATCTGTCTCTGTGGACTGTACACACGATCATTGACCAACACCACTTGAACATTACAGAAACTCGCCTGGGAGTTATTGCCACATCCTTCGTACAGTCCTGACCTTACACACTGAAATCTCATGTCTGACTCCGGTACTTAATCAGTATTAATATACGAATATTAATATTAATAATACATATAAAACCTGTGCTAATACATAAATTATGTCTATATTATATACTGTATACTGTACATCATGCATGTGTTATAATTGGCCTGCAGATGGCAGTGTGATCAATAAGAGGCTCAGAAGACACCAAGGTTCCCAAAGTTCTTCACTTGAACTAGGAAACTTGCAACAAGACTAACACATGATGTGCATTGTAAGACATTTTAGATTTATATCTCATGCATGATGTCTGCTTACGCATAAAGTCCCGCTTTAAGCCATTTCTGAAATATATGAAACCTACAATACAAATGAATGAAAATGATTCTAATGTGTTTTACAGCAAGTGAACAGAGCGCTCCTTATAAATAAGGATCCATGCTAATATCAATATAATGAAGCATTATAGCTGATTATATTGTCTTTCTTAGGAGAGTTGTTTGTACAGGAGTGTCAGCTTACACACACACACACATACACACCAACACGACGTAGCATGTGACTGGTTGAGAACATTTATGTGTGTAATTTTGAAAGTCAAATAAAAAATATAAAGGAAAGATAAAATCCAATTTAAGAAGGAACAAGTGATTTATAACAACCTGACGCATTATCATTAATTATAGTTATTACATACTGTACATACTGATGCGATTATTACTTATTACCAACATCCATTAAAGTATGATTGCTTTGAAACTTACGGACTGACACTCTTCTGATCCGTCACCTCGCTGCTCTTCTTGTTTTGGGAAAAAGAGCCGCCCATGATGAAGTGTGTGTGTGAAAGTATATGTGTGTGTGGATCAGGCACAATCCTGCTGTATAGCACTTGCTGAACTCAGCTTGCTCATGTTCAGCTCCAGCTGAAGTGACGCAGCAAGAAGACGAGCAGCTGAGACTCTGACACTCACACCTACTGAAATCTCCACCCACTTATCACTAAACCGCACCCTCCACCTTCCACTACTGCCACACGCCTCTCCGTACTGTCAATACACTCCTGTCTAAACAAACACACACACACAATCTCTCTCTTCTTTCCTTCTCTCTCTCTATCTGTATGGTTAGCCCCACCCATATTCCTCGAACCACACTACTCCATTACAGATATAGCTAGAGTTGACTCCGCCCACATTATATATACCACTGTAATTTGTAATGAACACTGTCCATTAAGTTGACATGTAGTCAAAACACACCCACACCTTTCACATCCAGATCAACAGGCTTCTAAACAGTCACACCACAACATTAAACAGAAAAAAAAAAATGTGCCATATATATATATTAAAGATTTAAACACAATAGGTTTTTTGCTGAATCATCATCATCATCATCATCATCATCGTGTATATCGCTTTATTCTGTATACTGGGTAGCAGGGGGGAGGGGGGGGTGGAGCCTATCCCAGGAGACTTAGATCAGGAGGCGGGGTACACCCTGTAGACACAATTTGAGACATCCACCATCAATTAGCCTAAGCCTCATATCTTTGGACTGTTGGAGGAAACCGGAGTACCCAGAGGAAACCCACTAAGCACAGGGAGAACACGCAAACTCCATACACACAACCCCGAACCCCTGAAGGTGCAAGGCGACAGAGCTGACCCCTAAGTCACTGTGCCACCATCATTGGTATTATACAGCATACTGTGCGAATGTTTTGGCACACTTACAACAAAACTGTTTTAAAATAATGTGATTAAACATCTCTTTTCATTAAAAAAAAAATCAGTATTTACTGGTGTGTGACCACCCTTTAAAGTTCTAATGTTATGCCCGTTTTCTCAGAAACACTGATGTGGAGTTTTAAATGGAATAAAAAGTAGTTTGTAGTGTAAAAAAATGTCAAATTGCTGTTTTATAACAGAAATCAAACACTTTAGGTTAAAAAAACAGTTAATGGTGGTTAGGGTGACTTACAGTACGTACTGTATGCTGCATTTTGATTATTGACTGGATGCAGTTTTAAGGCAGACATTAGGCATTAGGAGATTAGGGTTTACACCACACTGGGAGGGGGTGAGGGGTCTTTTTCTAACAAACTTCCAAAAACAACTATTGCTTATCTAACCTTATTAGAAGCTATGAACAGTTTAAACCAATCAGATTCCAGTTTGACTAAACACACACACACACACAGCTTACAGTCACGTGACTGATGTCAAACGATGAACAGCAGAAAAGCTGATTTCTCCTGGGAGTGGTGAATGTGGGTCAGATCTCATTATCTGGTACTGTTTTTGGATGAGTCTGGATGAGATGGGGAACAAATCAAGGAAAAAAAAGCAGCATGTAGAGATCCAGCTGATTTCTTGCTCATCTGCACCAGTAGTTTATCAGAACACTGTAGGCACGTCACGCCTTCTCCTCTAACACCACTTTAATCACTGGTTCTGGTTTCCAGAGAATATTTAAAAAATTTCAAGTCACCTACACAACTACAGTATAAGCAGTATGATATGCAGTGAAATGCTTATACAACTGCCTGTGACCTAAAATGCAATGGTAGAATAAAATAGAAGGAATCCACTGCAAAAGAAATTTTAATAAAATAAAATTGCACCAGAAAATACAATTCAAGATAGAATTTCCAATAAAAATAAATGCACACCCTGCAACCCACAACACAAAAAACATCTGCTGCCAACATCCCGGAGCCAAAAACCACAGCACACCACACCCCGAGATGTCACGCACCGAGCGGCCAGCCCAGGTGGCACAAGAGGAGCCTACACAATACTGGGCATAAGGTTTTGCGTTGTAATCTTATTGCTGATTGTATAAGTCTATCAGCTTTCAAGATATGACATCAGAAACAGTTGCATGATTAACACTATACTATACTGTTTAGCCATAATATTATTTCCACTGCCAGGTGAAGTGGATAACACTGCCTTATGTCATTTCAGTGGCGCGGTGGAAGAAGGTGGCCTGGTTTGATGAATCATGCCTACCTTGATGTGGGTGGCTACGTGTGTGTGGCAGATGTACTATAGTGTGATGCCCTGGGCAATTTTCTGCATGGAAACCCTGGGTTCCGTCATTCATGTGGATGTTCCATTGACAGAAACCACTTACCAAGGCATTGTTCTGGACCATGTACTGTACACTCCTTTATATCATAATGATCAGCAGGATAATACTCCCCGACACACTGCAAACACTGTTAAAAAAATGTTTAAAAAAAGAAACATATCTGACCGATGGAGGCCACACCTTGCAACTTACAAATTTTAAAGGATCTGGCTGGTTCCAGGAACCATAGCAAACCTTCAGAGGTCTTGTGGACATTGGTTTGGAAGATTATTTCAGCTTAGTCTAAGATTTCAGCCCAGAGGTACACAGATAATCAGTGTCCATCTGGTTCTTGTAAAGTCTTGTTGCCTGTATTACTTCATGGCTTCTCTGGACAAACCTGTCTGATCAGACTTTCTGGGGCGTGGATCATAAAACACAAGTGTTCACTGTATCAACAGTTCAACTTTCTTAACCTGATCCTGTCATCTTAGGAAGTGTATGTGTTTGTGTGTTAAAGAGTAGTGTTTCTCAACAATAAAAACATTTCCATTCAGCCTCGAGCCATAAGCAGTGTCTTTTTTCAGTTATTTCACACATGCCATGTGCCGACTGAGAACACTGCTTTGCTAGTGAAAGCCATAAAACCATAATATTCCCATATTCCTAAGCCATTTAACAGGCTTAACTATGCTGCCATAATTGAAACTTCAATCTTCATAACTCAGCCCCTTTTATGTCCTTGCATTGAGTAAAATATCTGCCCGCTCCTGAATTCCGGCTTTATTCTTTAATTTTATATTTTAGTTTTATAAATCCTAAGGTGTTACACATTTCCTTTCTAAGCAAGAATTTGATTAGCTTCATAAAACAGTGTTTCTTATAAACCAATAAGGTTTATAGGTTGTCAAGGTTGTCAAGGTTGAGTTTTATATAATGCGTCTTCATCCAGGAAGACATTTCTCAAAGAGCAGCAGATATCTTCTTTATAACTTGTGAGGTCAGTAAAGTAAAGCTGTGTGTTGTTGGGGTAAAGAGAAGCTATGAGCGCTAATCACTAAGCCCAGTAAAATTAACCCAGAAATAATACAAGGGTGGACCAAGAACTAATCTCTGAGGGACTCCTGTAGAAATAAATAAAACTGAAGCCCTTTGAGGGGATTTGTCCTGTTTTACTTGTAATAACATTTTAAGTGGCAATTAGCAGGACATGGAAATTCATTATGAGCATAAACCTCCTTTTATGTGAAGAGGAACCTCAGTGTTCCAGAGTAAACACAGAGTACAGTCTGATAGTGCTGAAAAAGATTAAAAGTTGGATTAAGGTGGACGTCAATGGGTGTCAACAAAGCGACATGATTAGATAAAAAGCTCACACTCAAAATAAACACTAAATACCACTCTTGGAATTTATGTAAATGCAGTTTTACACAGGACTTCATCAGTAATACATCAATAAAGGGTTCGACAAGGATGAAATGCCTATAAAAATGCCTAAAAATGATTTTTGGCTATATTTCTTGCAATATTTAAAATATTTAAAATGCTTTGCAACTTGTGCTATTAATACACTACCGTTTAAAAGTTTGGGGTCACTTTCTAACTCCATGATCGTTCCTGATTTGTATTTCTTTCTACCTTGTAAAAGAAATGCTGAAGGTGTCCAAAAAAAATGCATTAATCTCCTTCGAACAGTTATTAAAATTTTACAGTCTTAAAATAACAACTAACTGTTGTTTTTGTTGTTGTTACGTAATTACCTAATTCCATATGTGTTATTTTATAGTTTTAAAATCCCTAGTATTGTTGTAGAATATAGAAAATAAATCACTAAACAAAAACAAAGAAATTTGCAAACTTTTGCTTTTGAATGGTAGTATACAGTATATATATATACTGTATATATATATATATATATATATATATATATATATATATAATTATATTATTATTATTTTTATAAGTCTCATGTCTTATACTAAGCAATCTTTTCTCTTGTTAATTTCCTAAACCCCACTCCAGTCCAGTAGGTAGTGGTATTGCACTAACTGTATAAACTCAAAAGCAGTAAAGGAGGTGATCATTTCTGAAAACATTGAGGATGGGCACAGTTTTTTTTTTTTTTCAATA